>NC_141608.1:44117004-44417004 GCF_047967505.1 Dipteris shenzhenensis | reverse complement strand
GATGGATGTAAGGTTGGTTTCCTCAACCTCTATGCTCTGAATAACAAAGGGGACCATGTTCTATTTTGGAAAGAGTTGCTCCTGTGGGGAGCCTGTGGGCTGACATTGCAGATTTGTGGATTATTGGAGGTGACTTCAACATGGTTGAGGCACCTTCTGATAAGCAAGGAGGCAGAGAAGGTGGTATTCATTCCCTTGAGAGAGTAGCTTGGGATGCCTTCTTGTTCAAGTTCAATGGCAGAGATGTTTGGTTAGATGATGCATTTCATATTCAGTCTTAGTCACTTTTGTTTTCATGGTCGAACCATAGGGTGCAGATGCCTATCCATGCTCAGATTGATAGATTCTATGTGGATGACTAGGCTCTTAATAGAGGGGAGACAGTTTGCATTGCACCTGGTGTTTCCACTTCCGACCATTTTTCGATAGTTTTTTCCATCTCAGAGCCCCATCTGAGAGGATGGTCTCACAGTATCAGGATCCTCGATGCCTTATACATGGATGAGACTCTCATAGAGGTAGTCTTGGAGATGTGGGTTTCTCACATGCAGGGGGGGTGGCCGGTCCTTCACATGTGACCACAGCACTTGCCAGTGTTAGCGACTTTTATCACTCCATTACTAGTGCTTGGCAAGGTGAGGTACTTAGGTGGGAGATTGGTATCCATTGGCAATTGGCAGCCTTGCAGAGGGAGGAGTAGAGACAACTATTAGATGCTTGGATACAGGAGCGCCTTGCTATGGCAAGGGCTCACTTGCAGACATTGCTTGATCAAAGAGCAGAGTATGCCTTCCATGCACGGGAGTCCTTTTGGATAAGATGGGAGGGAGAGTCAATAAACACTTTTTCTCTACACTTGGTACCAAACATAGTAGAGAGAGTGTCAGCAGCTTATTGACTCTGACGGTGTTTTGCAGTCTCATTCGGATACCGTCATGCACTTAACGACAGCTTTCTATGCCTCCCTTCTTTCTGTAGATCCTGACTCATAGGCTAGAGATGAAATTTGGTAGAGTTTACCTATGTTGGTCACACCAGAGATGATATGATCACTTGATGCACGCTTTACCAACACAGAGTTCAAGACTGCACTCTCCGCCCTTCATAAGGGCAAATGCCCTGGTTCTGATGGTCTTACTCATTTTTTTATAGCCTTTCGGGATATGATAGGTGATCATATTACTTTAGCCCTGCAGGGAATTGGGGACTCGGATGAGATGCCTGACTCACTGACAGAGGGACTCATTCACCTTATCCCGAAAGGTGGCAACAGGAATTATGTATCCCATTGGAGACCCATCACTCTTTTGGGCACTCTATGTAAAATCCTTGCCAAAGCAATCAGCATCCGATTGCATCCCCTCCTTCCAGACCTCATCCATGATACTCAGACAGGCTTTGTGCATGGCAGGAGCATATTTAATAATATCTTTTCCTTTTGGGAAGCCACATAGTGGGCTATGCAGAGCATGCAGAGGCTGTAGTTCTACTCTTGGACTTTGAGAAAGCCTACGACAGAGTAGATTGGGGTTTTCTTGAGGGCACTCTTCTATGATTTGTATTTTCAGATGCATGGATTAGAGGGGTGGCCTCCCTTTATAGATCAGCCCACAAATAAGTTTTGATTGGAGGGGTAAGGGGTGATAGATTTCAGATTTCTAGATCAGTTTATCAGGGATGCCCTTTAGCCCCCTTCCTCTTTCTTTTTATGGCAGAAGTTATGAGTATCTTCCTTAGATCTCAAGTTGAGCTTTATGGGTTGAGATTGCCCTTGAGACAGGAGCAAGAGCTTCTTGACTATGAGTTGGCTGATGACACTGCTATTTTTATTGAGGCCTCTTTGCAGTCACTTGATTCTTTCTGGATAGCCTTGGATATTTTAGCTGCAGGGGCACACATTAACTGGCATAAATCCTTTGGCTTTTGGGTCAGTGGTGAGGACACTCCAAGCTGGGGGTTTGACATTGGCTTTTCCTGGATTCAGAGGGGTGTTCCTGTCAAATGTTTGGGATGCCAGGTAGGATTGGGCATCTCTCCAGCACAACAGTTTGCCCCAGTACTAGAAAGTATAAGGAAAAAGATCCCTTTTTGGAGCTCAACCAAACTCGACCTTGCCTCTAGAGTTGTGGTAGTGAACCAGGTTCTCTTGGCCACCGCTTGGTTTGTATGTTCTTACTGGTGCCGATCTAGGGATTGCATCATTCAGCTCATTAGACTAGCTAGAAATTTTTTATGGAGTGGACTTGATGGCATGGCAGATGTTTCAGTGAGGGTGGCTTGGGAGACCATTATTCTCCCTACATGGGAAGGGGACCTTAATATCATTGACCTGGACTTGCAGTGTAGGGCATTGCTTTGTAAGGTGGTGGTGAGGGGACTCATCCCTAGGTAGAAACCTTGGAAGGATTTATTTTTTGGATGCATTCAGGCTTGCACACCTACCTTGGGAGATGCTTGGGTGGACAACCCTTGCAGAATTTTTACTTCCACCTCTCTCAGGTCTCCTGCCTCTCCTCTCATGATTGCCATCCTCAAAGCTTGGGGGAGCTTCAAGAACACTCTTTGAAGGGTTCCGCCCTCTACCCTTGAAGAGATTGATAGGCAGCTGATCATTTGCAATGATAGTATACTTGATGAGCATGGCAGACCACTGGGCACTTCCCATTATATGCAGTGGTCTAGATGGGAGAGAGGCCCTGCCTACACAGTAGGCAATTGACTTGGAAGGCTTTTATCAGACTACCTGAGAATCAGAGGCTATAGTCCATGAGTCACCTTAGCGGGGTAGCACACAAGATTCAGTAGATAGATGCAGCCATCCTGGTGGAATGGACAATTAAGATGCCTATTACTTCCACCACTTGGATGGGAGATTTTTTGAGGACAACAGTTCCTCTATAGGTGATCGCTCTTCGAGGTCTTGGGGAAGATTCTCTAGTCTTTGATGTTGGGGATGGAGGTATACTCTCTAGATCCATGGATGATATTCTTCTAGAGGTTGCCTTTCAGCCTGTCAGGATTGCTGGTTTTGTGGACCATGGAGCAGGCTTACAGTGATACTTACACCTCGACCCTCTGCTCTTGGCCCTAGGATCCTAGAGGTTGTGGTTATATGGAGGTGCACCTATCAGGTGCTTGCAGTGGGACCCAGGAGAGTGGGATTGGATAGATCATGGGCACCGAGAGAGGGGGATTCCCTTCTTTCATTTCACAATTGGTAATGCTAGGAGATTTTAGCTGAGCAATAGAGGTTGGATTCCCTCTAGAGCCCCTAATTGGGATAACTTCTTCATCATCGCAGATTTGCATAGGAATTTCTGGAGGAGGCTCTGAAAATCCCTCAGAAATAGAAAGATCACTCTTTTCTTTTGGCTTTCTATTCATGGAGGGATTGCAATGAACCTATGGAGATCACGATTTGGGGCTGATCCCACTTGCCCTCACTGTCATTCTGCATTTGCCTTCCTAAATCCTCATCAATGGCAGTAAACTTACCTAAGAAGCACTCGACTGGTTCCCACTCCTCAAAGTCTGAAGGAAATACATTTGCTATGCACAAGTGCTATTTCAAAATACAATTTCAAATTGACTAGTTACACTTAGAAATCTTACACAAAATGCAGACTTACGATGCGATGGTATTGTTGATTGATTGCTTGACTGAGGAAGGAACATGTCCTTCCCCATGTAGATGTGTTGCACCTTTGTAAGCCATCCTTTCTGAATAAGTTCTTGCTTTAACACTAGCCAAAATCAAAGATGCATACAAATTGATCTACTCCGACCTACCTGATCTTCCAGAAGAAGCCTCCACATCTCACTCCGGACAACAGGAGGCCTTTGGATCCATCCTCATTAACAAAGAGGAAGGGATTGAGCATGATGACTCCATAGTGGTAAAAAACTAAGAGCTTTGAATTTCTTCTCTCTTGGTATAATTTTGCTTTATCGACATTCTAATGTAATGTTGGATTTTTGCAGGAGGCATTTGAGGTTGACCTCTACTCATCTTGGGAACGCCTTGTTCACAGTAGCTTTGGCCAAGATCACTCACTCGCACATTACCTTGGCCAAGCAAAAGGGCACTTTGTGGTTATCCACAAAAGGTTTTTGCCACAAGGCACTGATGACCTTCTGAATGTCACATTAGGGAAAAAGGGAACTCATTTTGGGGCCCTGTAAGAAATTCACTATTTTTTGATTTATTTCTCTCCTAAAAGACCTCAAAAATAGTAAAATACGGAAACGTGGCTCAGATTTGTCAGTAAGGACTACAGAACTGTCAATTCAAAAAGGAATAAGATAATCTTTTGTCTGATTAACACGATTTTGTATTAAATATCCTCTTAGATTTTTTTTTGTTTACCAAAGATTCCGCATCTCTTTGGCCGACGTGTGCAGGTCTTTCATTAAGAGTCCATCACTGAACTTAGTGATTGCAAGTTTTCAAAATATTCACATGGATACCGCCACACTTCCACGATTCATGTTACAAAATGACTATGAGATTGAAAAACAAACTTCGCAACCTGAGGAGCACAAAAAATGGCCGATACTAGTGAGTCACTATCTGAGAAGAAGCGATTACACCATCCTCACATCGACTTGGAAGAACAATATGCTCCAGCACAAAAAAGACGAAAGGATATGGTGCTGAATGCTCAACAGCGGGAAAATATGAGAAGAGAAGGGCTTCAACATATTGACTTATGGTGCGACGGAAGCATATATCCAAAATGTCAAGTAAAAAACTCTACACCTCCATTTGTCAATCCCACCACATTACTGAGGTTTGCCGGCGATGGACAAAATGGACTTCTTGGTTATATTTCAGCGCAATTTGCATTTGCGGAAACGTATAAAATGATGTACCTACAAGAAAAGGGGGCCAAGATGGAGGAGATAGCCATTCGTGCAAAATTGGAGCAGCAGTTGCAGAATGAAATCGAGGAGCATTCAAAGAGTAAAAAAGAATTGACAAGAGCAAGAAAGAAGAGAACCGTGCTTGGAGACAGACAACGTAGCAGGAAGATTAAAAACATTGCAAATTTGAAGGCTGGGACTGGTGGATGCAAGCGACGAATTCAGGAAGCAAGGTTAGATTGAAATTTATCATTTTGTATACTCAAAAAGGCTCTCTTCCAGACTATATCTATTTCGTTGATTGTCGCAAAATAAGAATGGAGGTGCTGAATAATATAGTCATATAATGTTGTTATTACAGGAAATTATTGGAGCCTGCAAAAGAAAATATGGACCCGAACCTTCTTCCTGTTAAACAAATGAAAGGATTGCTTTCTTGCGGTGTAGCAAAAGGTTTGATTGAGGAAAAAAAATACAAAACAGTCAAACGCAATGTTGTAGAGGACTTTGTATCCAATAATCAAGTTGATGGCACTATAATCCAAGAGGCTCTTGATGTTAGTGGAGTTAGCAGGAAGGGATATAGTTCGATTTTCCATGCGATATCCTCAACTTTGAAAGATCAAAGGATTAAACGAGTTTTACTGCCAAATCCAGCAACCGTGTGGAGGATAAGAGGTCATTTGAATGAAAGTATAGATGAATTTATTGGGCAGTATATCCATATTGAAGAAATATTTCATGGTGTTAAAGGAACCACTGTGTATGATCCTTGGAACAATATATTTTTAGATCTGCAACAACTTCAAAAAAGAATGGTCGAGTTTTATGGAATAACATTTGAGGAGTGCAAAGGCATTTTGAAATTTGTTATCAAACTGGATGAGTGTGAGGTTGTAAAGGAAAAGAAAATGGAAAGAGTTACTATTACATTGATGAATGGAGCGATTGATACATCATTGACTGAAGCGAGTTCGAAGTATTTTAGTGTGCAGTCAGAGAAACACATATGGTGGTTAGGCTCGTTCCAGGTATGATCATGGGCTGTTTTATACTTGATTTTGGTCATTGTTTTCAAATCTGATATAGTAATACTTTTGTTTTCTATAATCTCGCAGGTGAAGACCGAAGACCATGAAACACTAGATTGGGTGTTTCATCACACGGAAATACCAACAATAATCAAAAGACAAGTGCAAGGCGAGAATCTCCATGTTGCAGGAAAAGGTGATTTTCAAGTAGAGTGGCACATGGCCGGGGATCTTAAAACACTTAAGTGCATGTATAACATTAGTAAAGGAGGCAACTCAAAGTCTCCTTGTCTTTACTACAAAGAATCAGCTCAAGTAATGGATTCAAAATGGTGGAAGAGAGCACCTAATAGAGATAAAGTTGACCCTGACTTCAAGGCCATTCTGGACATTCCACTATGTAATGTTCACATCTGCACATTGCATGGTCTATGTCGAATTATTGAGAAATTGGTATTTTTATATATTGGATTTGCTTGGAAACTCCGTCCCGAAAAAAATAGAAAGGATGCTCTTCAAGCATTGGAAAAAGTGTTATCCGATATAGGTCTGCATGGAGGAGATGTTCAAATCACAAAGGATTTTAAAAAGTCTACCAATGGCAAGAAGGTACCAATCAAGCCCTCTATTGGTGGTGTTAAGGCAAGAAGATTCTTGTCTCGACCCAAACACAGTAAGCAAGTAAGGCAAGGTAGAGCAGTTTCAAAGATTAATTATGGATTGTGGAAGCAAGTCCATAATGCTGTGAAAGATCATGAGGCAGATGGGGAAGCACGAAATAGGAAGGCAGAGGTGTGGAGGTCTCTTGATCAACTCTTCATGTTCTGTGACAAAGTAACATGGACAAAGAGTGATTACAAGAACTTTGAGGAGGCAATTAAACATTTTGGAAAGTCAATGAAAGACGCGTGGACAGCCTGCAATATAACTCACTACATGGTAAGGTTCTGTCTTTTTCTTTTACTTAAGTGTGATCCTCTTTTTTTTATTACTTACTATGCATTCTTATGTCTTACAGCATATCATATACAACCACCTTCCCTATTTTGTCAAAAAGTATGGATGCCCAGCTATTTGGTCTACCCAAGGCATGGAGAAGTCTCACTACATGGCACGTAATGCATTTTTTAGACACACACAACACTATGGAGGGAGTCAGAAGGCGAATAGTCTGAAGGAAGTCTTCCAATGGTTTTACCGAGGCATACTACAAAGGCTGCATGCTAAAAGAAAAGTTGCTAGCTCCAAAATCAAGCTTGCTTTTCTTCTAGCCCAAAAGCAAAGACGAAGACAAGCTCTAGACAATTCAATTGCAGCAGAGAGACATAGACAGTGGAGGGAATCGAAGATATTTAGAAACCATGAATGGACAAGTAAACATGAATAGGACTCATTTGTAACTTATTGGAGTTATGTCCACATGTTTTCAAACTCATTCAATAGAAATTTTTTTAGTGGAACAAGTGACTCTTGGTGTTATGCATGAAAAAAATTTCAATGTGAAACATATGATCTGAACTTAATACAATTTGTTTACAATTTCAATATATTGTTCATTTAATATTTAACGACACCACTCTATGTAAATGTACAAATCATTTCATCATCAACTTATTAATCATTTATACAAGATCATACCAGATATCAAAGACTTTATACAAATCAGTTCAAATTTAATATAATGTTTGTGCTATATTCGATGACTAAATCCTATTTCTCCTAGGGCTTGTTCATCGGAACTCTCTTTTTGATCTTGATTGGAGTCTTTTTCTTCTTTATTGGCTTGATGTCGACTGTCTCTTTATCCTTTTCTTCAGCTCTCTCCACCTGTTCCTCTTCTTGGACTGTGTGGCCTGATGCAATCATGGGTGGCTCTCGAAACCTTACAAGCTGGTGTTTTCCATAGCCCTCCAAATATTTGGGGTCCTTAACACCACATGCTAATGCATAAGAAGTGTAAGACAAAAAGTAAGCGGCCCTAGAGGCCTGCTTATTCACATAATCTCCAAATATATCTATGGCAGACAACCTCTCTATCAAAATGATCTTTTCCTTTTGCCATGAAAGAGCATGTCCACCTAAAGCCCTGGACAAACATTTTAGGAAGTAAACAATGGCTTCTCCATTGTTGCTCAACTGCCTATGGTAAATCAAGTTCTTGGCACTGCCTAGATCATGAATATAATGAGCTAGGCCTGACATTTTGCGAAACCCAACCTGCCTGCTTCCACTTGATCTCTGGAGGAATGTGTCATCCTCAATTTGTAGCTGCAACATATCAAAGGATTAGTGAGTGATTAGTTGTTCACTTGAGAGTCTTCAAATCACCCGCTAGATGCCATTCAACTTGAAACGTTCACTATTAATGTTTGCTGTGCCTCTTGTCTTTGAGTAATCGATGGGATGCCGGTTCTCTCCAAAACCCACTTCAATGTCTCGTGACACTCCTTTGGGGTCTCAAAGGCTACAAGCCACCATATGTCCT
Source organism: Dipteris shenzhenensis (assembly GCF_047967505.1). Taxonomy (NCBI): domain Eukaryota; kingdom Viridiplantae; phylum Streptophyta; class Polypodiopsida; order Gleicheniales; family Dipteridaceae; genus Dipteris; species Dipteris shenzhenensis. The sequence continues at coordinate 44,408,625 of NC_141608.1, read as the reverse complement.
TCTCAGATTGGATTGAGAAACCATGCTCAACTTCCTCATCCCCTTGAGCAAAATGCAAGGCATCGTTCATAATATAAATGCTCACCATTAGGGGAATTTTGGACTCAAAAAGGGCCTCTTGGATTAGTCCCTTAAGATTTGTGATTAGCAAACTAGCCAATGGAAAGGCTTGGGCATTAAGAGAATGGAGATTCCATATTGGCCTCTCATTAGTGGAGAGTCCTCCTTGATCCCCACTAGGCTTCCACTTTCCTCTCTCTTGCCCCCACCACCTCTTGAGGCATTTGCTCCCCCCCTTTACTTTTGGATGCTCCCCATACCCTCCTAGGCTCTCTTGGTAGGCCCCCAAATTTGTGACTTTTTTTTCCCTCCAAAAAATCAAAAATTTCCAAAAGTGTCCCTAGCACCCCAAACTCCTCCTAGGAGTCTCCCCAAACTATCCCTATTGACTCCCCACCTTTCTTTGAGCCTCTTCCTCCTCTCTACCTCCTCTCAGCCTCCTCCCAACCTCTTCCTCCTCTCAATCTCCTCTCAGCCTCCTCTTCTCAACCTCTTCCTTCTCCCAACCTCTTTATCTTTTCTTGCTCCCATTCTTTCTACAATGGTGAAACACTCCCCTTCCCCTATCCCAAAGCTATCAATTCAATCTTGTGTGGGTCGCATTTTGAAGGACAACAGTGATATTTGGATCTCTCAAGAGTTTAGGTTAATGTCCTGGGTCACAATGCAACCATCTGCAATAGGTCCATTCAAGGTTTCTAGAAAGGATAGAGCAAAGAAAGAGAAGCATTGGAAGGGTCACGGAGGGAGAGGGAGAGAGAGGGAGGGAGAGAGAGAGAAGGAGGGAGGGAGATTCGAAATTTGAAATTCAAATTTCAAAAAGTGGCCCTCTCCCCTCATTGATGGGGGGAGAGGTGGGCTCAAATGTGGGCTTAACCCACCTAGATTGGGCTGGTTAGGCCTCTTTGGGACCCTCCAAGCCCCTTGCATTGGCCCACTAAGCATTCCCTAATCCATTCCTTATGAGGCCCTTTTGAGACCCCAATTCTCCCCTAATGAGACACGGGTGGACATGTATCAAATGCCTGACCAAGCTTGGGCTATGGTCACGGTGAGGATAGGGTAACGTGTTGATGGAGCTCGTTGAAGGTCATGAATCATGGGTTGTTAGAGAAACCATTGGTGGAGCCGTGGCCGCCTACATATAGCTTTGCGTCTCATTGTGTGGGCACTACTGCAAGGCAATGGCTTGGAGTCGATGCTGCTTGGTTGTAGTCCTCTTTAGTTGTAGAGGTTGTATGGAGGCTTCTATTTAGCTGAGCACATAGGAGGCAGAGTTGCCGTACAGGGCGCTGTAGTCTGGCGGAGTGAGTAGCCATCGGAGGTGAGGCTATCATTTTGTTGAGATGCAGTGTTGTAGTCCGTTGACGGCAGATCAAGATCCTTAGTTGGAGCACAGTTGTAGGCAGTGGTGTTGTGTCGTGAAGCCAGTCTGCAGCTATTGGTGGCAACCTTCATTGGTGAGGCATCCATCTGAGGAGGTGCTTGGGCATTGCAGGTAGTAGTCGGTAGAGTTGTAGCTTGCATGAGCTACTTTAGCTAGTGAATCGATGCTTGTTTGCTAAAGAAGGCTCATGAGCAGTGCGGCTGTTGTTGAAGACCATGGCACTGTGCACTGCTTTGGTCGTTAAAGGCTTTGTTGAAGCTACACATAGAGTCCCTTACATAGCTAATGTTTGTGAGCATCCATAAGCATAGATGGAGCTGTGAGGCTGGGCTTGTTGGAAGAAGCTTGCCTCTTTGTTGGAGTCTCGGTCGCTGTACTTTGATGCTCAACCTTGGGTGTCGCATAGCTAAGAATTTAAAATCACTAATGTGTCTTTCTCTCCCAGAGAACAAGAATAGAGAGATTTGTATAAATAAGAATACCTCTCTCTCACAAGAAGCTCTCAATGAAAACTTCGCTCCCTTATGAACTCTCTCTTTCTCACATAATTCCCAAAGAACTCTCGCAAGAAATGAACAGAACTCTCTATCTCACATGGGTGGAAATGGACGGAAATTTCATAAGAACTCTCTCACTTTCAATGAAATGAAACAAAAATCTCACACATGAAATGAATAAAGTTCTCTCAACGAAAGAGAACACTCAAGCTCACAATCTCTCTTTCTCTCTCAAGGATTGCAATGCCTCAACGGAAGGCAAGGGAGCTTTGATACCATGTCAAAGTGTGGATCGTACTAGCCTAATCTATCACTTAATGAACATAAAGATCAAGGAGGATCAAACCAAGTACGGAAAGCCATGGGGAGAGAGGCAGGAAGTATGAAACACTCAATGTATTGTAATGTGTGTATTCAACAATACATGATAGGCTTCTTATATAGAGAGAGCCCTTTGAATAATCAAACCATGTGGGATCCTCTCATCCACATTTCTCCTTGTGGATATTCTTGATCCACATCTCCACATCATGTAGTCCACATCCTAGGGTGGCTACTTAATACATTCCTATACCATACCTTAGCCTTTAATCTATGTGCTCATGGCACCATATCTCAACCCATTTCATGTCGTAACCGTTGAGTGCCCATTTCTTTCTAGACCCTCAAATTTAGACAACCTTCTACTCTAGATATAAAACTGATATCTTATTCCTCAACAAGCAACATCAATACTTTCAACTAGTGATTTCATCATTTGACTCATGAAAATGTAAACATTCAGTCACATGCAAAAATGGTCACCTCATTTTTCGTAGTTTGCAAATTGTGCTATTTCACAGTTGCTAGAACTTAGTAGTCATTGCTTATTCTTCAAAAGATAACTCTCTTACATGACAATGCAATCATAAGATTTGAATATGAGATCCAATATCAAATTCATATGAGAAACTAAGAGGTACACTCAACAAATGGTGACTCTCTATATCTTAAACTGTATAGGATATATGTATGGATTATTATCCAAGTATTGGAGAATTGTTTAATCTACATATCAGCAGTGGCTGCCTTGTATGAATTTATGGACTCTTGGCCACCATTCAATCGACTGCCAAAATCCATGGTAGTTCTTTAATTTTGTGAGGCTTGTTAGAAATAGAGCCAGATGATTGTTGCTACTGGCCAACTTTAATCTAGTGGAAATCTTCTCTTTTCTCTTCTCAATCTTCACCTTCTTTGGCATCAATGCTTTGTTCTTTCGCTCGGTCGATGCCATTCAAACTTCTTCATCCACCAATGGTGGTTCATCAAATCTAAATTCAACATCTATTGTTGGTATAGAATTGTTCTTGTCGGATTGGCTCTTATCGAAGGTGAGCTTAATGTCGCATCTGGTGCGATATAAAATCTAAGCCATCTAGTTCATCCGACATTTAGTCTCTTGCATTTCATCTGTTCCATTGATCTCCTCAAAAGATGCTTCAAACCAATATGATCTAAAATGTCACTCGTTTCATGTCGTAACCGTCGAGTGACCATTTCCTTCTAGACGTTCGGATTTAGACAACCTTCTGCTTTAGATATAAAACTAGTACCTTATTCCTCAACAAGCAACATCAATAATTTCAACTAGTGATTTCATGATTTGACTCATGAGAATGTAAATGTTCAGTCACATGCAAAAATGGTCACCTCATTTTTTGTAGTTTGCAAATTGTGCTATTTCACAGTTGCTAGAACTTAGTAGTCATTGCTTATTCTTCAAAAGATAACTCTCTTACATGACAATGCAATCATTGGATTTAAATCTGAGATCTAGTATCAAATGCATATGAGAAACTAAGAGGTATAATCAACAAATGGTGACTCTCTATACCTACAACTATATAGGATATACGTATGGATTATTATCCAAGTATTGGATATGTATTAAATCTATGTATTAGTAGTGGATGCCTTGTATGAATCGATGGCCTCTTGGCCACCATTCAATTGATCGCCAAAATCCATGGTATATCTTTAATTTTCTGAGGCTTGTTAGAAATGGAGCTAGATGATTTTTGCTAGTGGCCAACTTTAGTCTAGTTGATATCTTCTCTTTTCTCTTCTCAATCTTCACCTTCTTTGGCATCAATGCTTTGTTCCTCCGCTCGGTCGATCCCTTCTATTTGGGAGGAGTGCTCGCGAGGGGGTCACTAAGAAATATGTAAGATAGCCCATGCAATCAACCTAAGGGGTTTATATTTTTATAGAGTTACATAAAATATACATACAATAGGGGTTTTTTAATTCAAAAAGTGAAAATTTGCATACATAAGGGATACTTTAATGGCTGTATATAGGTTATAAAAATCCATAGCTAGGTGGTTTTTTAAAACCCCTTGATCGCACATGCTATATGGGGTTTTTACATGGTGGCCCCTCGGGCGGAGTGCTTTTTATGTCATCCATAATCGTGGAAGCCCGAGGCTTAGTCATACTGAGGTAGGTAACTAAAGGCTCAATAGTACTTGCATTTAGTGGGGCTTTCACACACATACACACATACACACACACACACAAGAGGCTATATGTCTTGAGAGCTTTGGAGGCAACGAGGAGGCAACCCTCTTTATTATGGATGTTATGCTGGTATGAATTTAATGGGTACCAATCTTATGAGCATTTGATCTTCCTAGATAGGTGAGAGGAGACCATACCTGCTCCACTCCACCTTCACAACTTTCTCGATCAAGAGGCTACCAAGTAGTATGAGAGAAATGAATATTCGTGGCATACTCAATGATGTGGGTTCTCTTGAGGGTTGGAGCACCAAGGAAGACTAGAACATGACAATATTAAGAATGGCAATAAGCTAGGGCTTTAACCATGGATTTAATTACATTATGTGCATGGGAATGGAAATGTCAAGGCCCGCTTTTATGTTAACATTACCATTTTGTTGAGAGTATACACTATAAAGCTAAATGGTAAGGGGAGGCTTTCCATCAAGTATGGCTAATAGTATTTGTTGCTACAAAAGCTGCTAACTACCTCCATTTTTCTTTGAGGTCAAGACCCCAAGTAGGAAATCCACCATATTTCTTATGAAATTGGGACATGCGATGTAGAGAGTGATGTTCAGGCCCTACTTTTATGGTTTTTATTTGAGGGTTGTCAGTGGTTTCAGAACTTTGATGAGCATGACTGTTACCTAGAACTGTAACACATGTATTCACCATTTTATTATCTGAAGTAGACAAACTGGTACTTACGAAGTGTCTCATCATGCACAAATTCCATTTTTTGGTATACATAAATCTAATAATAATGACTTTATTCACAATTACAAGTGCCCTAATTAGGAGCTCGGGGGGGTCACTATGTATAAACCCTCTATATCACGTGCGTTCAAGGCCTATATTTAAAATCCCTTAATTGTAAATTTTTTCATTAATAAAATGTACCCCTTTTCTATACAAATCTATAAATTTTTTCCAAAACTATTTTAAATAGTCCCTTATGTATATTTATTTCTGTAAATTTTAGGAATAAAAAATATCCTTCTGTCGAACTCACGTGATAGGGTTACATATGATGAGTAACCCCCCCGAGATTAGGAGCTTGCAATAAAGAAGGCGCTCAAATCTTGCCTCTAAGTCATGAACAAATCATGTTCATAAATGCTACTCCATTCATAGCTCATTTATGTTTAAAATAGGGCTTGTAATAAATAGTCAAGAATATGATTGTAAAGCACCCTTAAGGTGTTTTCATAATTTCAATTTTAGAAACATACCTTGCCTTGCTAATTTCTAGCCTTCAGGTTACATGACACAAATTTAGGTGTGTTTACTTTTCAAGTGCATAATTTCATAGTATCAACATCATTCAAAGACAAGTAAAGTATGAATTAGGAGGCTTAGACAATAGAGTGTTACTTATTTGCTTAATTGTGCTAATCTAAGGTGTTGATTATTGACTTTGATACATGTTTCCCAAGTTAAGATGTGTTAAATGTGAGTGGAGATTGAATGTATGGTTGAATTATTATTATAGGAAAAGAGAGAGTCACCAAGCACTATATAAGAACATAGATTATTTGCCAAAATTTTCAATGTTTTTCCAGATCTAAACTTTTCTCTCCCAAGTTTATATTTAAGCATGTCATGGAAGATATACTCAAAACACGCTTGAATTTGGATGCAAAACTTTATGAAACCTCATGTTGAATAATGAGTTCATTATTCAGTTCATTTCTCGATGCATGTTTCTTTCTCGAGATAGTGTTTGGTGGGAATTATCATGTAATGTCTTGTCACCTTTTGTAAAAAAACATTAAAAGGCAATGTGTCTGTAACTTTCAAACTTGAGTTTTGGATTGTCATGCGTGAAGAAAATGAAATGCCTGAGCAAGTGTAGAAGGAGAGACAGCTTATAGTACATATACTACAAGAACCCATGTGAGAAGAGGGATTTAAATCGTAATGAAATTGATTGAAAAGATTTAAAGAGAGACCACATGCTTGCTATATTTTGTAAAATGTTTTGTTATTGGTCCATTTCATTGAGTAGGCTAAAAGGTAGAGGTTATTTGAGGATGTCTTCTTGGAAACACATGCATAGAGAGTGTTAGACAGGAGGAGAATTGCTTTTGGGGGACAAAAATTTGAGACTAAGTCTAGGGTGAATAGGTAAAATAGGGGTGGAATAGAAAACTAAAAGGAGATACAAACATGATAAAGAAAGGAAAGAAAGTTTTATTGAAAGCCTTTGAAAGACCTAAGGGTCTAAGAGACTCATAGAAAGGATCTATGAGTGGATGCCTAGTTTCAAGGGAAAGGCGAAAAAACTTTGGGGGTTAGGTGGGGATATAATAACGAGAAACCATTGTTTTTTTGGGTGGTGGAGAAATTGATGGCACCCATGATCGATTTGAAAGGATAGAAAAATGCCAGGTCAACCGCTTGCATGGGCAAGCGGGGAGAGCCGTTCAAAGGTCATTTTACAAAAATTTAAGCGACCCGCAAAAGTAATGACAAAAGTTAACCGACGTGTAGTATAAGGCTAAATTGAAAGGTGTGTTTGTGACATGTGTCGGCCAACCTTTTTTAGGGGGTCGGGACTCGGGCAGCCAAAATAGGGGGCAGAATGGCGGTGGGTCCCACGCCAGCGTGATGCAGCGTTCACGTCTGTCTGATGGACCGTTAGGCTGGACTGAAGACACGTGGACGAGTCCGGACGTTATCTTCCAGCTGGCTGTGGGTCCCTCCCTGGCAACGTTCGAATCTTTGGCTAAATCTGGCGAGATTTAAGTCTACATCGTTTGGCGGCGATCGGTGCTCGTACGGGACTTTTTGGCCGGATTGTAACACCCTAGTCCTTCCATTTGTAGTATGATATACGGGCACATGTCGCCAAATGTATGAGAGCCATTTTATATGTCAATCGGTGGGACCTGGGTCCTTGCGTATCCCCAAAAGGGATGTCTTTTCGAAATCGCCCGAAACACGATATTTTCAAATGTATAAATCGACAGAAACATGTTTTTTAATACAATAGATAGAAACATATATTTTCCCTATGAATGTTAGTTTTAGAAACCTAGAGCTTGTATATTTTACGCATTGCACTTCAAGGGCAATTATTTTATCCCACAATTAGATTCTTTTTCTTGGCATTATAAGGTTGGCAGTGGGCACATGTTGCTTCACATTACAAGCAGCCTTCCAAAATTCTCCAAAGAGAGAGCCATCTAGACACTCAAAACCCTATTCCTTGAGGTTTACTTGGTTGTGGTCTTGTGAACAAATTGTCTTTGCCTTTCTTCTTAGGAGAATGTATTTCTTATTTCTATTAGTTTATTCTTTTTGTGCTTATATATAATACTACCTTTTCCTCCAAAAAGAAGAAGATAAGGAGTATCCTAAAGCCGTATGCCTATTATATGTATTAAAAATTCACCTTGAAATTATACTCATCTTCTACAAGTTGATTGGCTTCACACCCTTTGATAATGTGTGTTTTGGTGTAAGATGGAGACCCTTCTAGTTTCAATCATGAAGCAGTGACCCTTCTCGATTCAATCATGAGGGAGTGACCCCGCTAGCCTTGGTTTTGTGATATCAAAACTAGCCCCGTAGAAATTTCCCTAGAGGGAGTCATAGCCTTAAACCTAATAGCAAAGAGAATCGCATTTTATATATTCCTAATTGCATGAGTACACACACTTTTACTACTATAAATTCATAAATTTAAAGTGTACATTCTCTGTCAAAAAATAAAAAATTAACCGCACCATAGATGCTATTGTAAAAGGGAATTCTCATCTCTTCCCTCTACCTTCTGGGTAAAGATCAGATACCTAATTAGCATAGAGAACAATCCAATGCTACTATGTCCTGTAGCTTTAAAAGCTAAATACGGTGCATTAGTTGAATTGTTCACGGAGTGGATGGCACAGAAAAATGAAAAGACAAAAAAACATAAAATAATATCGTGTTTATCTTACCAATTCATTACACGGTGATCACAAGCGTAAACACATGACTTTGTTTTTGTGAACACAAGTATAGTTTGTCAACCAATTTTCATACTTGCAAGGTTTCCCACAAGACACCAATGGGCGTGTATGGGCATTGTTGGGTAGGGCTGGCAAGTGTGCTAGCACTCACAACTTGCTTTGTGTTTACGCTCTGACTTGTTGAGATAGACTGGCAAATATTTATTGCGAACCACACGGGTGAATGCTTTGGCGTCTTCTAGAGGTACGATCAATGCGCACAGAGCAAGGACAATGTGGCCATCTTGACGGAGCTCTGGTGGCAAAAGGAGATTTCTTTGATGTGGTCAATGGGCAAGCATTTTTGGTACCGGATGGCATGGTTGGTGGGAGAGAAGATCAATAGACGCTAACCTTTATAGGAGCAAAAGCTGACAATGAGCGAATCTGGGTGCCCTTGCGGGATGAATCTTGTGTTTGTGTTTGTGTCTTACTGACACACCCACGCGCACCCCTGTCTCTTACATATATATTGCCACCCCAATACGCAACACGTATTCATTTAATTTAAAGAAAAAGAAAATATAAAAGTATGTGAAACACGGCCCTCCAATGCCCTCCTAAATAGCTCTCATCATCTGCTATCACAGTTAAGATTCTGTCGCAATTATATTTATCATAGCACAGAAGTTACTCTATTGTCGAAGCCACTCCACTCAAATTTAGGACAATGCCTCTCAAATTTGATGCGCTTCTTTAAATTGCCGCATTCGTGAATCTCGAAGGTCATCAGTGCTTGAGCGTCTGCCGTTAGACAGTAGGCATCTCGTCGTTTATTCGCGCACTCCAATGCATAATGTAACCAGCAATAAAGCTCTGTGACTCTGTGAGAGTGTGAGGAGAGGACTCAGAGGACACTACGCGCACACACAAACACACACACACGGAACAAAACTCTACTTCCAGAATCCATAAACTGAGAGCGTGCGGCTGGCTATTTCTGTCAGACAACCCTCTTCAGCTCCCCGACTCTCTCTCAACTACATAGTATATATCTCAATCTAGCTAGCTGACGATATTTCCAGCTCCTATATCCCACTCCTTGTAGCCTGCAGGTGACTCGGCTAGTAGAGCTTCTCTCTGCGAGCTCCAGTAGAGTTCATTTCCCAGCTTCCCATAGACAGTCGAGAGCTCCTCTCCGAACTCACTGCAGTCAGCTAGCTAGCTGCCCATTCATCCCCCTAAAACTATAGCTTTTCTTCCACCTACAAGATCCGAGCTGCTGCAACAGCCTATAGCTCCCTGTCGCCACTACAGCAACAAGTCTACTACAGCATTTCACTGTAGCATATCTATTCAAGAGTAGTGGACTTCAAGAGCTTGCAAATATAGTGAGTTGCCCACATATCTTCTCATCAGTCTCAACACAGCCCAGACAGCCTTCTTCAACTATCCGATCAGCAGTAGCAACTCTAATCACTTTTTCTCAAAATATTTCGGAGATCGGAGAGAGCTGCCAGTAGTCTCCCCGTTCGTCATCCTGCTGCAGTAGACACCAGCAAGAGGTCAAAGCTCCAGCTTCTCGCAGCTGCTCTCCGCTTTTATCCCATCTTGCTATCTCCTTTGACCCCTCCCCTCTCGTTATCCTATCCGTCCATTAGCTTTTTCTTTGTTTTCTTTGTACTACCGGCCTGTCTACATACCGCCTGCGTGCCCTCTTGATCGGTCCTACACAATATAACTAGAAGTACGTTCATCCTCCCTCAATGGCTAAGATTTTCCTCCCTCCCTCTGCCTCTACGTAGCTACTGTCCAGTAAAAGCTCTTCTCCCCTTGTCCGTCGATTCCGTCGCTTTGCCACACGCTCCCGATCCATTTGACGAAGGAGACACTTGCGTCCTCTTCTCTTTGATTCTTAGTTGCTTTGGCATCCGATCTACCCTCTCCTTGACATCCTGGACAAGTCCATCACATCGTCAATCAACTTCACCGTAATAGCCTCTCAATTCCTCTCCTATAAAGCCACCACCTGCCCTTTACTCATGTAGCTTGCAATCTTGATTCTCCGCTCACAGCTGTGAAGCAGGAAGCTGAAACGGTTGCAGTCTCTTCTTTCTGCTAGGCAATGTGGCTTCTGAGCACGTTATCTCACGCAAGGCAATTTACTTACCAATAGTTTCAATCCTATGCTTCGGAGGCTGCCTCGACTAAAATGTGTGGCGCAATGGCACGCGTTGGCGTGAAGCCGTGAATTATTCTCACGGAAATTGGTTGCTGCTGTGCGAGTCCAATTCATTTCCAGGAATTTCCGAAGTGTGGTAATATGGCGCTCTTTGTAGTCCAACATTTCTTGTGTGTTTTGAATCTAGTTTTCGTGAGCTCCTATCGTGTGGAACGTATCCACGAAAACTTGTGTGATGCGGGATTCTGTTCATAAGAGGAGAACTGAGCTCCAATTTTGTGGAAAGCGCGAAGAAATTTTTTTTGTAAGGCGCTTTTGGCAAAGATTCCTGGTTGTCTTTTGGTAAATACGATTTTGGTGTGAAAGCACTAAGCTTCAACTCAAACTCGAATACACTTGGTTACGCTTACTCCGCGGATAGCTTCTTACGGCCTGTATCTCTCTCATAAAACACTAATGTTCCGGAATTCAGGAACACTTGAAGTAATTCACGTCTAGTCTGAAACATGCTGCAATTCATGATTTAGTAGAGCTCCTTAGACCACTTGATGATTCCTACCGTACCTTTCCTTTTCCACTACATGCCAAATTGTGAAAATAACTAGAACATGGTACTGAGTCAAGTTCTTCCGAATTCTGAAATTTTGACAAATATGATTTTGGCATTGCTCGCAGGAAAAATCACCTCTCTAAAGTAGGCTGCATCCATGGCGAATCCTGTGCGGCGCCTTAACCTGCTTCTGTTGATTATTTTGTTCTGTGGAATCGCGGTTCCGATGGAAAGTCGAATTCCAGATAAAGAAGCACTTTTAGGTTTCAAGGCTGGGTTACAGCAGGCGGACGCTTTGGCCGACTGGGGCAAAACCTCCTTATCTCCATGCAGTTGGACTGGGGTAGTATGCACCGGCTCAGATGTGACGTCTCTGCAACTGTATGGAATGCAACTTGAAGGTGCAATTTCCCCACTGGTCGGAAGTTTACTAGGTTTACGGGTCTTGAATGTGAGCCAGAACAACATCTCAGGAAATATCCCCGTTGAGGTCTGGAATTTGGTGAATTTGGAAGTCGTGGATTTGAGTTACAATTTTGTCACAGGCAATGTTCATTCCAACATAGCAAACCTCATCAGGTTGAAAGAATTGGTGTTGGGAGTCAATTCCTTGACAGGTAATGTTCCTCCGCAAATAGGTCTCCTCACAAACCTTGTTAGTTTAGATATAAATACCAACTCCTTCACGGGCCCCATTCCTCCAGAAATAGGTAATTTATCCAGATTACAGCATCTTGATTTAAGCAGTAACAGCTTCTCCAACATTCCCTCCCAACTAGGCAAAGCTAGTGATCTCGTCTATCTCGACCTCAGCAACAATGTTCTTTCTTGTAAATTCCCGCGTGAGCTTGGTAATTTAACCAGTCTCCAATACTTGGACCTGAGCAACAATTCCATTGTAGGTTCCATACCTTCAGAAATTGGTGAGATGCGAAGCTTGACCGATTTGATTCTGTACTCGAATAGGTTGAGCGGTCCTTTGCCGGTGGAAATAAAGCATCTAGAAAATTTAGTAAGTCTAGGGGCCTCAGACAACCAGCTAACAGGGCCTTTGCCAGATGAAATTGGCCAATTGCAGAGTGTGGAGAAAATCGACCTTGGCGTCAACAATATCGCATCAGCACTGCCAGAATCATTGGGAAATCTTAGTAATCTCAGGATACTGTCAGCGGCCAACAATCTCTTGAACGGGTCCATTCCTTCTGGTCTTGGGAGGTGCACAAACTTGGCCACTGTGATGTTGTCGTTCAACTCGCTCTCTGGGCCAATACCTGATACCCTGAAAGATCTCCAGTCTTTGATTGCATTTTCTGCTGAGAGAAACAAACTTACTGGCCCACTGCCAATATGGTTAGGGAGCTGGAAGATAGTAAATAATATCCTGCTGGGTTCCAATCAATTGACAGGCCGATTGATCCCTGAACTTGGAAACTGTTCTTCACTGACATCACTATCTATCGAAGATAATTTTCTGACTGGACCCATCCCTTCAGAACTGTGCAATGCCAAATTGCTCAATACTTTGTATTTGCAGGACAACAATTTCATAGGAAGTATCGCAGATACTTTTAAGAACTGCGGAAATTTGACAGAGATACATCTAGACGGAAATCAGCTTGCTGGTAGTGTACCTGCATATCTGGCTCATCTCCCTCTGGTTACAATCGAGCTTGCATCAAACAATTTAACTGGACCTATACCAGATGAGATATGGAGCTCAACGACTCTCCTGGGATTTGATGCTAGCAACAACTTTCTTCAAGGTGAACTGTCATCTCTTATGGGGAACCTAATATCTTTGCAACATTTGGGCTTGAACGGTAACTTACTTGATGGTGTCATCCCAAAAGAGATTGGTAAGCTTGTGAACTTGCAAGTGCTTTTTCTAAATGGCAATCGCCTACAGGGCTCCATTCCTGCAGAATTATTCAATTGTGTCCAGCTGACAACTCTTGATCTCGGTAGAAACCGACTAACAGGAACCATTCCGAAACAAATCGGAAAACTAGTGCAGTTGGAATGTTTGGTGCTCTCTCGCAACAGCTTATCCGGTCCTATCCCATCAGAAATAGGCTTAGGGTTCCAGCAGACATCGATTCCCAGCACAAGTTATATCCAACACCATGGATACTTCGACTTGTCTTGGAACTCATTCTCGGGCAGCATACCGTCAACGATAGGAGATTGCATTGTGATTGTGGAATTGTATCTAAATGGAAATCAGCTATCCGGAAGCATACCAGTGCACATGTCATATTTGACCAATTTGACTAATTTAGATCTCTCAAACAATGTTCTAAGTGGAGGCATCCCAGGGCCATTGGGAGCCTTGCACAAACTTCAAGGTCTCAATCTAGCGTTCAATCAATTCACAGGTGAAATTCCTGTGGCCTTGGGTGAGCTACACAGCTTAGTCAAGCTGAACCTTACGGGCAATAGGCTGTCAGGCCCTCTTCCTGGTGAGTTAGGGAACCTGGCAGCAGTTCAACACCTAGATTTGAGTGAAAATGATCTAGAAGGTGAAATACCATTGCCATGGGTGCGGATGAGTAGCATTATTGGTTTATCTTTGCAAGGAAATCTGCTCACTGGAGGACTTGATGTGCTGCTATCAGAAAGCATCGTGTGGCAGGAAATGGGTATCCTCAATCTTAGTCACAACACGTTAAGCGGATCGATTCCTGAGCAGCTAGGAAACTTAAGCGGCTTGACCTATCTTGATCTTCACGACAATGAGTTCACCGGAAGTATCCCGGCAGAGCTTGGAGACCTTTCACAACTTTTGTATTTAGATGTTTCCGACAATCAGCTGACTGGAATTATTCCTTTCAAGCTCTGTAACCTTGGCCAGCTGGATTTCTTCAATGCGTCTAACAATGACCTGGTTGGAGAGATTCCAGAGAGTGGACGTTGTACAAATTTTTCTGCTGGGGCTTTTGCAGGCAATGAGGGACTGTGCGGAAGTATTCTTAAGGTTGGATGCCAAGATCTTAGTCAGCAATCACAGCCTGTGCTGAGCACTGCAGCAATCCTGGGTGTCACCGTGGGGAGCACTATCGCTGTTCTTTGTCTCATAATCTCGTTAGTCAGATGGAGGATGCTTAGGCAGGAAGTTACGTCCAAATTGACGGACGAGAAGAAAAAGTTGAATACACCCTTGGAGACTAACATGTGCCTTCTGACAAGCAAGATGAAGGAACCTCTGAGTATAAATGTGGCCATGTTCGAAAGGCCTCTTTTACGGCTTACTTTGGCTGACATTCTGCGGGTGACAAATAATTTCTGCAAAACCAACATCATCGGAGATGGAGGCTTCGGCACTGTGTACAAAGCTGTGCTGCCTGATGGAAGAACAGTTGCGATAAAGAAACTTGGGCAAGCACGCATGCAGGGAAACAGGGAATTTCTTGCGGAGATGGAAACGTTGGGGAAAGTGAAGCACAGGAACCTTGTCCCTCTTCTGGGGTATTGTTCTTTCGGAGAAGAAAAGCTGCTTGTTTATGATTATATGGTGCATGGAAGTCTGGATTTGTGGCTTCGCAATAGAGCTGATGCTTTGGAAGTCCTGGACTGGCCAAAGAGGTTCAAGATTGCAGTGGGTGCAGCACGCGGACTGGCTTTCCTACACCATGGCTTCATTCCGCACATCATCCACAGAGATATGAAAGCAAGCAACATCCTTCTAGATGCAGATTTCGAGCCCAAGGTGGCAGACTTTGGGCTTGCGCGCCTGATCAGTGCCTGCGAGACCCATGTCAGCACGGACATCGCTGGGACTTTTGGGTACATACCGCCGGAATATGGGCAGAGCTGGAGGGCTACGACGAAGGGAGACGTGTTCAGTTATGGTGTGATTCTGCTGGAGCTATTGACGGGGAAGGAGCCTACAGGAGCCGATTTCAAGGAGGTCGAAGGTGGTAATCTGGTCGGATGGGTGAGGCAGATGATCAAGAAAGGAAGAGTGGCAGAG
The DNA here is from genome assembly GCF_047967505.1 of Dipteris shenzhenensis. Taxonomy (NCBI): domain Eukaryota; kingdom Viridiplantae; phylum Streptophyta; class Polypodiopsida; order Gleicheniales; family Dipteridaceae; genus Dipteris; species Dipteris shenzhenensis. Next base: position 44,393,498 of record NC_141608.1, on the reverse strand, counting down.
ATTTTGGATCCAGCCATTTGTAATGGCACATGGAGGGTGAAGATGCTGCAAGTTCTGCAGGTGGCGACACTGTGCACATCCGACGATCCATTGCGACGCCCGACGATGCTGCAGGTGGTGAAATTCTTGAAGGAGATCGAGGAGTTTGCAATGAAGCACGGGCTGGAAAATGTGAAGGTGTGTGATGCAATGGTAGTAAGTTGTTTGCGTGAAATATAGAGATCGGAGTGTTTGTTTGCTTTCATTTGTTCTTCGTTCTTACGATCATCGTCTTCCTTTGATGCAGGATTGATTCATCACCAGCAGGAAAACTATTACACATTGCAGTCATGGTCGTCTCCTTTTCGTCAACTCTCGTACAGTTGCGGATGCTGAGTTTCCTGTCCGGAAATGATCTATAAAGAGACCCCGTCCTTCGTTCTTCCTGCTTTACTGTCGCTTTACAGTCTTACCTCAGAAGCCCGTAGCTGGCTTACCATATGTCTCTTACCGAAGCTGCTGTCCGCCACTCCGCCTACTTCTATCTTCTACACTGAATCTACACTTATTATGAGACACATTTAAAAAGAAAAAAAATTTGAATCTACACTTATTATGAGACACATTTGCTTTGCAATCTACAGCCCTATCATTACTGTTCTTCGCTCGTCTCAAAGTAGCTCAGGGTCTAAAATTCCTACAAACTTCTAGGACCTCGACTCCTCTACTTACAAGCTGGTAGTACTTGATACAACTATTCCCTGCGGCTGCTTGTCGTGGTCGTCTACCAGCGGCCAGCCCTCTGTTGTATAGTGTAGATCATTCCGGGTCGTGACTCGTGACTTTCGAGTTGTCGTAATGCAGACCCTCTTATTAAGTCTACGTTATTGGTTTTCATATCCAATCTTGGTCGTCATTTAGTCTTCCGTTATCTCCTGTGATACAATTTTGAATTTACAAATCACGACATCTGCATTTCTGCTTTGATTTGAAAGGGGAGGGGAACACGTATTGATGATAAATCGTTTAAATAAAATATTGCGGCCCACTCGTGGAACTCAATCATTAGTCTCCTGAAATATTGCGGCCCACTCGTGGAACTAATCATTAGTCTCCTGAGCTCGTTTTTTATACGAGGAAGCACACGCTTCTTTCCGCGTGTTGCGAATTTTCAGGATCCGCACTTGAACACAATCTCATATGAGCGGGGTTGCGAGTAAGTTGGGCGCCTTCATTTGCCAAAAGGTAGTCGACAGTGGGAACATTCGTTGCGAACTGGAAGCTACCAGAGAATTAAGGAGGGAGCATCCTAGGATTAGACAGTGTTTTTAGGCAGGCAAGGTGGAACAGCGACATGCCATTGCCGCACCATCACGGATCGCTAGAAATGCTGATTTTTAAACTCGGATTGAGTATTGAATGCATCATGATTCGCGCCTGGAATACTTAAACATTCGTAATGGGAATAATAACTTCATCTCGATTCATCTTTTGTTCTCGCAATATAGATAATCACTCCGCAATGTGTTTGGTCTGAGATGGTTAGACTCAAATGCCTGTATTGTTCGAGTATCTCCAAGAGTCAATTTTTTATCCAGAGGAAGAATAGCCTTAGTTGATCACGTACACCTCTTTCTCAAACTTAAGAAGTTGTCGATTTCTTTGACTATTCTCAAATGTTTTGGACTCCTTTAGTTATGAACAATATGATTCTGTAAAAATGGTAAGCTGAAATGGTAGAAGCAAACGCTGGCGTATCTTTGGCGCGTTTATCTTGAAAACAAATCGGAATGTTGATCTTCCAAGTCTCAAGACGAGGCTGCCGAAATTGCTGGCTATCAAAAAGTGATTTGGCTTACAAATTTCGATACGCGGGATAATAAGTTTGTGAGGATTGCAAGACGACTTTTTACGAGAGGTCTTTTCAAATCTAGCATGTTACCATTATCGAAATCTGGCATGATAGCATAATTGATACCAAGCGGTAGCATCCCAAGAAAATGTGATATAAAATACACAAAACGGATTGCAGGTGTTTGAGTGCTTGCTTCGTGCAGCCACATAATAGATCGTCACCTCAGCCAGCGGGGGGAGGGGGGCATTTGTCAGTAGTGAGAGTTGTCTGGGTCCCCAGCTAAGGATCTGGTTATGCACCGAGATTTACAAATTACAGGTGTTTTGGAAAGGAATGGAAAAAGATGGTTCCCCAATCATGCAATCTCGAACCGCACGAACCATACATTTCGATGACTGTGGCCGCAGTAGATTTGCGTGTCCTTTTTGCTTTCGGTGATCAAATTTGTTTTTGACGCGATCGACTAGAACACGACGCGCCATCAATTGTTCGAATCTGTAGCCTGTCCCGCACAGTGGATACGGCTGGATACGGCTGCGTAGTTAAAAATATTCATCCGTAGAGTCCATCATCCCAGGATCGGAGTGTCCCACAGCAGTGCACACTGCAGGTCCATGAAGGAGGCAGGAAGGTAGTGGGGAGCACTGGGGACTCGGGGAGTCGGACGATGTCTTTCAAGCTCCTCGCGTAGTTGCAACATCGACCACTCCATCACGCACATCCTGGATCTGTACTTATCATCGTCTTCTTCATGCCGCATTTTCGCAACCCTCTCCTTCAAACGGTACCATCAAGTATTTGTCCCCTCCATCTTCATCCTTGACCTTCCTTCACGGAGTGAAACATACTGAAGGGATTATGTAAGAAACAGTTATTTGTACGTATCGTCTTCTTCATGCCGCATTTTCAGTGTTCACAACTGGCTTTGAGAGACGAATGCTACTGAGTGAAATAGACTGAAAGAAATCTTGTAGAGACAGCGAGCGAGCTAGCGAGCTTGCAGCAACAGAATCAACGCTAGCAAGCTTAACAAAGCTTGCAGCCGTGCGTGCAACGGAATTAAATCTTTTTACGTAAACAGAGAGCGAGTTTGAAGCTCACTTTCGACGAAGAAGCAGCCCTTTATTAATAATACTATTATGGCATATTTTCACCTAAAGATAGCCAAAAAATGCTAGCCTTCCACATTCTACGTGTCCTCTTCTTTGCCACCCTCAGCCCCACCCCACGTCACCCTTTGCTTTTGTTGTTTCCCTTGTCCCAGCATGGCAAAGATGCCAGCCATTGCATTTATATGCCTTGTTTGCACATGCACGCTTCCTTTTAAGCCTTTTGAAGCATGGGTCCCAATGCCTAATTTTGACATCCATTTCATGGTGTTTTTTTTGGTAGTTTGGAAATTCTCCACCTCAAGGAGGAATGGAGAGTTTCTAAATAAAACCTTAATGTTCACACTTCAATTTTTAATTTGGGCAAAAGCTTCTTAATGGAAAGCCATGGTTAGTTCGGGGGCCACACATGAGGGCTACTTAAAAGCCAATTCACAAACGGGCGCAGACAATATGACTTGACAAAAAGCATGTCCACCCCATTTTGAATGTATGTACACCCCTTAATTCACAAACTGATGGAACAACTATGGATGGGTTGGTGGTAGGTCCATGGACTCTAGAGAGGATGTCCTTGGTTTGAATCCTATTTAGAACAATCTTTTTTGCCTTTTTGAAGGCAAACATCTTCACAAGAGGCCCTCGTGTTCAAATCCCATTTAGAGCAATCTTTTTTGTCTTTTAATTGGCGGACATCTTCATGGGTGGCCTTGGGAGGCTGCCTAAGAAAATTGCACTTTTTCCGATCGACGTTGGATTGGCCCTCTCCCACGGCAGGTGGATGTGTGTAAAATACTTGCAACCGAGCTCTAAAATTTGATTGGTGGACATATCTATTTTCTTCATGTCCACGGATAAGTGTGAATTCAACCTATTTGCTTTCTGTCAAATCATATTGTCCACACCATCGGCCCTTAGTATCACCATGCAATGCTCTTTGACTCATTGGGTCTTCTTTTTAATCTGAGTGAAAGTTGGCATTGTTGTGGCCAACTGGCCTGGTTCACGCTATTAGTATTGTTAATAAGTTTTACATAGTTTTGGATAGTATTGTTCACACAACTACTGAGTTAGCACTCGTGGCACTCTCTCTCTCTCTCTCTCTCTCTCTTTTACCCAACACAAATCTAAATAAGAAAGTAAACCCTCTTATAAAAACTGTTATTGCTTTCTTCTCATATTTAGCAGCTTTCTACTCTCAAAAAATCTAAATTTTATTCTTCATAATATATCAAAGTACCTTTCCTAGTTCCTTCCTTGTTTAACAACAATTAAATTCAATGCGATGACCATGAAAGATGTGTTTGGTATTGCCCACACTTTCAAAATTGCCCCACTCAAGTTGGTGACCAAAAAATCACTGTTTAGGACATTGAATGCTTTTAGTAATATAGCACATTTATTTCAACCCTTCAAAAACAATTCCAACGATAAAATGTGTTTTTTTAATCCTCACACTATTGTAACTTCATAAAAAAGCATTGGCTTTGAGAAAAGTTAATGCCTTATTGTACATAAGTTGTGCTATATGTAGTGTGATATTTGTCCTAAAAGCATGACACCTAACCATGCTAAGAATGGGATAAATCTTGATTTAAGCGGCTTTGTCCATGCCATATATGTCATCATAGTGTCCCATGTGTTGTCATGGCATTGATATGCTTGCAACATGTCGTCACCACATTCACTTTGCTTGATTATAAATTCTCTTATTTTATTTATTTTCTTATTTATCAACTTGCTTCTACTTTCAAAAATGTAAATTGTAGTCTTCATGATAAATCAAAATATCTTTTCTATTTTGTTCCATATGCAACAATTATGTTCTCAATAGGATGAGCACAAATTACACCTTTAGTATGGCCGACATTGTCAAAATTGCTCACTGTGGTTATAGGACGAATCTTGATTATAGCAGATTTCAATATGATTGCCACATGTTGTCACCACATTGACTTTGCTTCCTTTTACTATACAAGTAGCATGGGCTGTCTATGATGGGTTAGAGACCAGCTCTACTAGGTGTTAAAGTTGGGAATTAGGATCATAGGTCACCTTTAATTTCAACCATGAGTGTTTAGTTGGGAATATGGATGTTTTTATCGAAGCTATACTTTTATATTAATATAAAATCTTAGCGGAAGTTATCAAGGTAATTTTTTTCGTTTCACTATATTGACAGAACATTGTATGATTATATTTTTTTTCTTTTAAATTTCTAAGTAAAATATGTAAATCCTCACGAAACTTTTAAAGCTTTTCAATAAAAGTTTCAAATCTTGGCAAATTTTTCAATTTTTTTAAAATTAGGGCATATAAACTTTCAATGCCAATATACTTCTTAGCAAAACTAACATTAAGAAATCATCCATGGTTGGGAAAAATGTTTTTTGTAGAATCTCTCTCTCTCTCTCTCTCTCTCAAACTGGCTCTATTTACAAATCTGAACATTTGCATGCTTTTTTATAAATCCCAATGAAGCCCTAGTAGTGCCTTTATTCTTCATGTGATCTAAACTAATTCATCAATTGTAATCAATAATCACAGTGAAGTTAAATTGATTTTTCATTTGAAGTTGTAAAGTATATATTTATGTGCGTGTGTCTGAAGAATTTTCACTTGACAATAATAAAATTGCCTTTGATTCAATTGAACATCTAAAATTGTTGCAACTTCTACCATTCTAGATATGTTGTACTTCAAACTTATACAACAATGCCCAAAAATTTCTAGTTTCTCACCTTCTCAACTTTGCACTCATGGCATAACAATCTTGAAATTGCTTCAACCACATAGGGGCATGCTTACATCTTTTATTAAGTAGCAATGATTATTGCGTTCCTCTGAGGCTTGGTTGTGATCTATATGGTTGCTGACCATTACTAGGGCATTCTTGCACTTTCTTTGCCAATAGGACCTTTGATTTTCATTAGGGGAACTTTGGACTCAAAAAGGGCCCCTTGGATTAGGTGCTTACTAAGATTTGTGATTAGCAAACTAGGCTTGGGCATTAAAAGAATGGAGGATTCCATATTGACCTCTCATTGGTGGAGAGACTTCCCTTGGTCCCCACTAGGCACCCACTTGCTGTCCTCTTGCCCCCACCACCACTCCCCCCCCCTTGACTTTTGTGCTAGTCCCCCCTACCCTCCTCCCTCTCTTGGTAGGCCCAAAAATTTGTGAGTTTTTTCCCTTATTAAAAAAAAGCAAAAAATTACAAAAGTGTCGCCACCCTCCCAAACAGGTCTCCTAGGAGTGCCCCTAAACTATCCCCATTGACTCAGGACCTTCCTCTCAACCTCTACCTTCTCTCAACCTCTTCCTCCCTGAACCTCCTCTTAGCCTCCTCCTCTCAACCTCTTCCTCCTTCCAACCTCTCTCTCTTTGCCTGCACCCATTCCTTCTACAATGGTGAATTAATCTCCTTCCCCTAGACCAAAGCTATCAATTCAGCTTGTATGAGTTGTATTTTGAAGGATGACAGTGATGTTTGGATTCCTCAAGAGTTTAGGCTACTGTCCTGGATCACAATGAAACCATCTTCAATAGGTCCATTCAAGGTTTCAAGGAAGGAGAGAGTAAAGAAAGAGAATCATTGGAAGGATCACATTGTTGGGTTTTTTATTACAAAGACAGGACTCAAGGTCAAGGTTCCAACATGTGTACATGGCTCGAGACATGTACTTGGACTGTGAAAACCAAACTTTCTTTCCTTCAAATTGGATCTCTCTTTTACATTGTCTCTTTTGCATAGGTTGATGTGGAGAGAGTACACGTGGGAGCAGAGAGATAAAGAGAGAGACAGAGAAAGATAGAGACAAGATGAGGGGTGTAAGGGACATGGTGAGGAAAACAGAGAGGGAGAGGGAGGTGTGTGTGTGTGTGTGTGTGTGTGTGTGTGAGAGAGAGAGAGAGAGAGAGAGAGAGAGAGAGAGAGAGAGAGAAGGATTGATGGACTCATTGACATCTTTCTTTACTTCTTATGTAGATATTTTTCCTTCCACCAAAGTTGAAACCCAACCCTTAGAGAGTGTTACTGGAACATTGCAAGCTTTTCATTCAAACATTGGGGATGTAATCTTCTCGAGAAGGCATGCTACCACAACAAGACAAAGCACCTATAGACGTGCACACAAATGCATTTCCTTAACTTAAAAAAAACTTACGGGTGCGTCTATTTGCGTATCTATCAGTGCGTCTACAAACCCATGTCTATATAACAACCAGATGTGCCTATAGACATGCAAATAGACGTCCTGCTAGAAATTTAAAAAAATAGATAGACACGTATATAGACACGTTTATAGATGCTCTTATAGACGCTCTTATAGATGCTCCTATAGATGCTCTACAAACAGATGCATATATAAACACATGTGGTTGAACAGAATGTTGTGTATGCTATGTAGTTACGAGGATCGCATTTCCACATTGTGCAATTCAATTCTTACAGCCAACCGCATTTTAATTAGCATGATTGCAAGCACATCCATTAGGGGAGAATTTGGGTCTCAAAAGGGCCTCATAAAGAATGGATTAGGGAATGCTTAGTGGGCTAATGCAAGGGGCTTGGAGGGTCCCAAAGAGGCCTAACTAGCCCAACCTAGGTGGGTTAAGCCCACATTTGAGCCCACCTCTCCCCCCATCAATGAGGGGAGGGGGCCACTTTTTGAAATTTGAATTTCAAATTTTGAATCTCCCTCCCTCCCTCTCTCTCCCCCCCTCCCTACCTCCCTCCCTCCTCCTCCTCCCTCTCCCTCTCCCTCTCCCTCCCTCCCCCTCCCTCCTCCTCTCCCCTCCTCTGTCTTGCTCCTCCTCCTCCCTCCTCCCTCTCCCCTCCTCCTCCTTCTGGCTCCTCCTCCTCCTTCTTACTCCTTCTCCCTCCTTCCTCTCCCCTCCTTCTCCAGCTGCCGAGGATCCCTCTTCTCTGCTCCTCCCTCTTGTAGAATCTCTCCCCTCCTCCTCCCTCTTGTAGCATCTCTCCCCTGTTCCTCCCTTCTACACCTGTCGTCCTACTCTTCTCCTCCTCTTCCTCTTCCCCTCATCTGCTTCTCCTCCTCCCTCTTCCTTGCTACTCTCTCCCTCACTACTCCATCTTTGCCAGCTCTCCCCTACATTTTAGCCTGCATCACTGATACCTCTCTTTAAGTACTCATGGCACCATTCGAGGACATATCCAACAAGTACCATGTGAACCTACAACCGGAGGCAGAATATGCAAGCACACGTTCTTTGGGATATAGTGGAACTCCTCAAAGTGTGCTCCACAGTCTTCGATTGCAAGGGAAGAAGCATCTTGACCTTTGGGTGGATGGAAACTTGTATCCTTTAGACCCTGCCACCAAAAGAGTCCTCCTTTTCATATAGTGCATGATGTTGTTCGGTTTGTTGGCAAGGGACATGCTAGATTACTCGGTTATTGCAATCAATTGAACCATTCTCAGACATTGGCTATGCAAGCAAGCGAGGTGCAGAGAGCCCAAGCAGAAGAACTTGCACATTTGGGAAATATTACTATTGTGGCAATGCATAATAGTATGCAGGATCTCCAATTGCAAAACAAAGAACTCAGTGACAAAGCACATGCACTGGACTTGGAGCGACATGAATTGGAAGAATCAATCGAGAAGCTTGTTGAAAGCAAACAAGATTTGGAAAGGTCTATCTATGGCCAAGTTCAATGTGCTGTGGAGAAGGAACGAGAGAAGTCGATAGAACGAGTACAAAAGTTAAAGGGAACACCTTTGGGACTGAAGGAGAGGAAAAGAGAATTGCAATCTATGGATGCATTGTCAACTAATAGTGGTGCCCGAAAGAGGAGAATACGGGCTGCAAGGTTAGTTCCCCAAAATTTCAATGAAATTTCTTACCCCAAAATATTTGTAGTGTTGCATTCTTTCCACTAAGACTCATTTGTACTCTACTTTAGGAATTTTATGGAGGATGTGATGGGAACAATGGAAATGGATGATAGTGATCCTTCATATGTTCTAAGAAGTTTAATAAAGCCAAGTGATGTCATGGAAGTGTTGAAGGACCCTAGATAAAAAGGGCTACATAAACAAGTTGCTAGAGAGGTGATGAAGGATTTCAAGGGCCTCGTCCAAGCAAAGGAGGTGCTTGGAGCTTGTGATGCTGTTGGTGTAAGTTGTAAATCTTACAACTCGGTTTTTAAAATTTTCAAGTCTGCTATGGAGGAAAAGTATAAGATATCTACAATGCCACTGCCAACACCGTGGTCTATAAGGCTTGCACATCAAGAAACAAACCAATGTGCTAGAGAAAAGCTTGGAGGATACCATTGTGTAAGTGGCGCAATGACTTGGAAGAGTAAAAGGAAATCTGGCATCCAAATGTTTGAGATGAATGCTTTCAATAATGTTTACATGGACGTAGAGAATTTGCAGAGAGCCATGGTCAAATTCTATGGGATGAGAGAAGAAGGTAAGAGAAATTCCCTCTTCACATTCAACTTTATTTCTTCTGATTTCTATATCCTTACTAAATTTCTCTTTCATTATACAGATGGCAAGCTAGTATTTGTTATAAAAATGGATGAAGCTCAGTTGGTAAAAGAGCACAAGCTAGAGAGGGTGAGCATTTGTATTATGAATGATGCCTTGCATTTTGCTCAAGGGGATGAGGAAGTTGAGCACGGTTTCTCAGTCCAATCTAAGAAGGACATATGGTGGCTTACAGCCTTTGAGCCCCCAAAGGAGTGCCATGAGACATTGAAGTGGGTTTTGGAGAGAACCGGCACCCCATCGATTATTCAAAGACAAGAGACGAAGAATGAAATCGTACACTAACATGCCCATCTCAAAATTCAAATTGCCTAATAGCCTCTTTGTCTCATTCCTTTTTGAACTAGATGAGAGTACACACATGTTTGTGGACTCTTATGTAGCATTTCGTAATTGCAGCCTCTTTTGGATGTTCTTTTGTACCAAAAAGCTTCGACTACTACATCCCACTTCTCATAGGTTGTTCCCCGATTATCCTTAAATGTTTCCTCAACCTTGTACTTAGGTTTTATGCACTGCAACAAAAAGTATGGGTCATCTTCCTCGTTCTCCCTAGAATCTGCGACAACTGCAAAGTTATCCCCCTTTTCCAGATACTTAGTGAGGTCATCGAAACTCTCCCCAAGCTGTGGTGAGTTGTTTGTCTCTCCATTGTTTGTCACTCCATCTGAACATAGAGGGAAAACTTGAACTTGCTCCCATGTCTTCGTAGTTGCAATGTTCTCACAATCATCATGATCCCCTATGATGCACACACTGTAGAAACAAGAAAGTTCTCTCGTTTTAATCAATTGGTTGTTTGAAAAGCCCCATATGCTGTGTAGACCATGAACTCCTTTAATTTTCTCACAATCGCGCTGGCTTCTCCTTTGCACTTCATCCAGTTTCACTTCAAGCAAGACTCTACGTACCACAGTATTCTTAAGGCTTTGTTTACTGTATGTTGAATGCGTGCCTATGGAGAGGTTGGTTGTAAGCCATGTTACAACATCATGGGCATCATTGAGTTTTTCTTGAGGGCATGCTAATTGGTGTTTAAACATTTCTTTCTTAATAATAGCACCGCATTTCTCATGTTCACCCTTGCCATGGCTAGACCCAAAGAAATTCCACCATGTCTAGACTGGTAAGGGATTTGAACCTTGAGATGAAGTAGAATCCACGTGCTGATTTAAAATGAGAGGCAGCACCATCTAACCACACCCAATGTTGTTTTATATTTTTTGCATGGGGATTTTTCTTTTTCAGCCATTCCCAATGCAATAGAAAAGCATGCTGCACAAATAGGGTGTCATGTTCCCTATCATCTGAAATGTAGAAATGGTAAGTGCATTGCACTGTCCTAGACTCTTGTGAGTCAACAAGTAGATTGGCATCAGGCACAGAAGAATCAAGCAAATGACTGTACGTAACATGCACAAGAATTGTTATCTACTTGTTGTACTAGTGAGCACTTTGTATCTCATCTTGTTCTTGAAAAGAATAATTTTTTGCAAAATCTATGATAGATACAATAGTGCCACGAGGAAAATTGGCAAGGCACATCCTAAACTGCTTATCCTACCAGTTGGCCATGAAATTGTGAAGCACATATTTTGGGATGGATTGAACCATGCGACTACAAGCTCCCTTGGCTGGGTGCTCTTATATGATAGTAGCCATCTCTTTTTATTGAATCCTTCAACATTGACATTTTCAAATCTCCTCTATTTTAGAGCAACATCATATTCTGCCTACCACTCTGGTCTCTTCTCCAGATCCACGATCTGTCCAGCCTGTCACTGAGTCTTCCCACTTGTATGATAATACTTGGCACTGGGGCCACCGACGTGAATGGACTGATCCTACTCATTTTGCCCATACTACTCCATGTGATCCTTTTGAAGCAGTTCTTGCTCCTGCGCAACCTGCTCCCCTGCCTTTGCCACCTCCTCAGCTTCCTCCGCTATCGCCACCTGTTTCTCCTAGATCTGAGCTTTCATCCTCCACTGATCTCCCTACTTTGTACATGAACCAATGTGCTAAGGTAGAACCAATGGATGAAGATCTAGCACAACAGCAACAACAACAGCCAACAACAACCGTAGAAACCATGGCGTAGATGTCACACGGCCTTCCATGATGCCCCGACCTCCCAGTTCATGCGTGTCGAATTCCTAAAAAAATTCATACTATGCTCGATGAGCTGCAACAGCTACATCCAGATCCTATTTCTGCTGCACAAGTTTTTGTATATAAATCTTTTCCTCCTTCTTTGCCGCCTGCCTCTGCCAGTCCCATCAATGAATCTTTTACTCCTCCCAAAGCTCCTAGTCTTATTCTTTGGCCCATCTTCCCTCAGTCTGTGTTCATATTCTACCTACCACTCTGTTCTCTTCTCCAGATCCACAGTCTCTCCAGCCTGTCACTAAAATTCCCACTTGACATATGATAATACTTGGCACTAGGGCCATCGATGTGAATGGACTGATTCTACTCATTTTGCCAATATTGCTCCATGTGATCCTTTTGAAGCAGCTCCTACTCCTCCGCAACCTGCTCCCCTGCCTTTGCCACCTCAGCTTCCTCCGCCATTGCCACCTATTTCTCCTAGATCTGAGCTTTCATCCTCCACTGATCTCCCTACTCTGTACATGAACCAAGGTGCTAAGGTAGAACCAATGGAAGAAGATCCAGCACCACATCAGCAACAACAGCAACAGCAACCGCAGTAACCATGGCGTGGACATCGTATGGCCTTCCATTATGCCCTGGGCTCCAAGTTCATGCACACTGAATTCCAAACTCATTTCATGGATGGCGACCTTGATGAATGGCCCAATTTGCAACACTGCTTGCAGCATAAATGATTTTCTTAATCATCATCTCCCTTTTGGCTTCTCCGCCACTAAAATGATACTAACAATTCAAGGAACACTTGTTCGCCTTCGCTCTCCCTAATTGAGCAAGGGAGAGAAAAGGAAACATAGGAAAACAGCTAAATGGAGTAAGAACAGGAACCTAAGAGGATGCCAAGAGGAAGGGAGAAAATGAAGTCGGGTGATGAAGCGTGAATGATGTAAACATAAACGGGATAAGCTATAGGAGGAGATGCGCGTAGGAGAGGAGATTTTGAAAGAGGATGATTGGAGTATCAGGATGTGAGGAGAAGAAGAATTCACAATTTCGAAATCAATTTGAGGTGCATAGACAAAAATTGATGAAAGATTTTTAAGTTCTTAGTATACCCCCAATGCTTTTTAGTATACCTCCTTTGACATGATTTTGATCTACTTTCCATGAGAAAGGACGCGCTGCCCTTTCTCATGGAAAGTAGATAAAAAAAAGGATGTGTGTAGCTTGGCTAATTCTTTATACGAAGCATGATTGTTGTGAAGCTTGGAATTCCCAAAAACAAAAGCGTGGGCAAGGGAGTGTGTACCTTGGTAGGAGAATGCAACAAAGTTCGGCGGGGCGGAGGGGTGAAAGTGAGGCAAGCAGGCAAAGGAGAGGAAGTAGGGGGAGGCGATGAAAGAGGAGGGGGAAGGAGGTGAGGTGGCGATGAAAGAGATTGGAGGAGAGGAGGTGAGGAGAGGCAAGGAAGGGAGGAGGGGGAAGTGGAAGCGTAATTAAAAGGAGGAGAAGAAGAAGACGAGGAGGACGAGAAGAAGACGAAAAGAAGATGGAAAGCACTGCCGATGCTGAGAGTTGCTCAGTTGCCGATGCTGAGAGCTACTCAGCTGTGGCTGTCACCTTCAGAATCCAATGCTTTACACTTTATTTTACTAGAGGTTTCACTTCCAAAGACCTGCAAACAAATTAAGCTATCCATGGTTACGGGTAGTTTAGAACCAGATGAACCAAATTAAGCTATTCGGAGGAGATGGAGAAGATGGGAGTGCACGAGACCTTTCGTGAGGGAGGTGAGTGGAGCATGGAAGGTGGAGGCAACGTTGGGAGGAAGGTGGAGCGTGGAAGGAGAAGGCAGCATGGGAGGAAGGTGGAGCGTGGGAGGAAGGTGGAGCATGGAAGGAGAAGGCAGCTACTCCAACTATGATGCAAGGGAAGGAGAAGAGAGGAGGCCAACGATGACTACTCCAACTATGACTGCCAACAATGATTGCCAAGTATGACCGTAGAGAAAGCATGGGAGCTTGCAAGCATGACACCCAGAGAGCTTTTCAATGAACAACATTGGCAGCCCATAAGTCTCCTCACCCAGGCCAAAGGACTTTGAACTAGTGAGGCGCTCACAGTACTCGGTGGCGAGGGGCTTGAAATTGGTGAAGTCGACGAGGAAGCTTGAGGAAAGAAACAAAGGTAGAGGCAAGGAGGGCCGAGGAAGCGAAGAGGGAGTGTAGGTCGTGGAAGAGGAGGCGATAAGGAGGGAGAGGCGGGTCGTGGAAGAGGAGGCGAGGTCATGGAAGAGGAGGCGAGGTCGTGCGGGTCGTGGAAGAGGAGGGAGAAGAGAAGCGATGGAGGGAGTAAGCGATGGCGATGGCAAAGGAGAGAGTAAGCGATGGCAAAGGAGCGAGGAGGGAGTAAGTGATGGCAAAGGCGAGGAGGGAGGAGAAGTAAGCGATGGCGAAGGCGAGGAGGGAGGAGAAGTAAGCGATGGCGAAGGCGAAGGAGCAAACGATGGCGAAGGCGAGGAGGGAGAAGAGGAGCGATGGCAAAGGAGCGAGCGATGGCGAAGGCAAGGAGGGAGAAGAGAAGGAGCGAAGGCGAGGAGGGAGAAGGAGCAAAGGCGAGGAGCGAAGGCGAAGAGCGATCGCAGAGGGTGGTGACTGCTTTCTCACAAACTCACAGGCAGAGGGTAATGGCTGCTTTCTCACAAACTCAGTGGTGAGGCTGCTGTGGACACATTTTACTATCACAAACTCAGTGGCAATGGCAGCGACATCATTGTAGGCTCGCTCAAAAGAGAACTACCTCTACGTTGTGTGTGTGGGTCTGAGAGGTGGAGAGAGATGCAAATTATAGCTATCCACGCCTTGTTTGCTTTCATTCATTGTTTCGCCTTCTGCACCCAACCTTCAGTCACCCTGCTTCTAGATTTAGCTATTGAGTCAAGGAACTAAATCTTCACTAAATCTTGACTATACGTGATTCTATTCATATTGATAGAAGGTAACGGCTCATATTGATTCTGTTCTTAAACATATTCTCTCGTTCGGCTCCTTTCTTATTGATCCAACTAAGCTTTTGGAAGAACTAGACAAGCTAGTTGTCGATCACGGGTTTCTTGCAAGTTCACTCAGAGTAGAGAGGCTATTGCTTGGGCGTTGGAGCTCTAATCTAATGCCTTTGCATTGTTTTTGGGAACTCGCATTCCTGTTGTTACCTTGGATTCTTTTGAGAGATATATGACAATCATATCTCTTACAACAAATTCAACACTTTAGAGCATCAGAGCAATTCACCTACATCATGGAAAATGAGTACAAGGGAAAGAAGGACTAGGCTGGATGGGAAATAAGTACTTGGAAAAGAAGACCTAGTAATCTTTCATGGCCTACTTGTCTCCTGGCATTTTAATGAATGTGAGAGCCCAGTACACTGTACATCTTTGCAGTGCAATGTACACTGAGCATACTGAATTGCACTATGTACAGTGCAGTGTACACTACATATATTGTACACTAGTGCAGTGTCCACTATAGCCCATCTTTGTAGCCCGTCTTTAATAACTGTGATCACAGCCAACCTTGCATGACTAACCCACGCATTACTAACTAATGCTATCATTACTAAAATTAACATTCTTATATGACTAGCATTTCATGCATAAATGTATACCACTAGCTCCCACAGAGACCTCAAGCTACAAAACCTACCCTCCCTTGCAACACATGATGAGGATCCAAGTGGTCTATAGACTGCGCATTCATTGGGGTGGCATGTGCATTGACCCCCATGGAGCAATGCTCCAACATGACCAGATCTCAAGTCATTCATAGCTTGCTGGGCAAGGTCAAAGTCTATGTGTGTTTTGCAACAACAAACATTCCTGTCTTTGAATTTCCTAACGTACCAGGGCTTACAATGCTCAAAGCTCCTCCACCCAATTGAAATGTCCAGATTATGATCCACAAACTTGAGATACAACTCGGTCTGCTGACCCAACATGTGGGAACAATAAAACAATGAGCCCCCTTTTTGCTACTACTAAAAGAATACAAAACACAATCTAATGAAAGTATATAATGAAGAAAAACAATTCTCAACCACCGCGTTGGTTTAGGACAGTCACCATTTCAATCACCAGGTTGGTTTAGGACAATCAACCATCGAGCTAGTTTAGGACACATTTAGGATAGTCACAATGTCAACCACTGGGATGGTTTAGTACATTGTCATAGTTTCAACCACTTGGATGGTTTAGCCTAACGGTCTCAACTTCACATATTAGATAGTAATAACAAGTATATTGCTTTTCATTTATGAATTTCACCATTAGAAAATAACAATATATTTCTTTTCATTTCTAAATTCCACAATTTAACAGTGGTATATGACCCGAATAGTAGGAAATTAAATTTAACTAATTTAAGTACTAAGAAACACAATAATTTCAACCATTAGGTTGGTTAATACTAATGTCTGTTCAACCACACTGGTTCAGAACAATCACATAACTGGTGATTGAGCTAAAGCAGCCATGGTTGCATGATGTTCCAACCATCGGGCTGGTTTAGTAAAATAACAATGTATTGTGAAATATATTGCTATTAATTTCTGTTTAACCATGCCACTGGGATGGACAACAACTAATGTCTTTTCAACCACATTGGTTCAAGACAATCACGTAACTAGAGATTGAGCTGAACCAGCCTACGATTGCATGATGTTCCAACCATGAGGCTGGTTTAGGACAATCACATTTAGTCCAAGCCTAGTTTAAGAAATGAAACAAGTAAACTATCCCAAAGCTCAATCACAAACAACCACCAGGCTGATTTAGGCACTAGTGACCTATGTTGTATCTAGCATGTGTATGATGTGCTCCTCAAACACCTTGCATCCCATCCGCTTCTTACAGATGTCCTTTCTATTTGGAGAAACTCTCGTATTTTGGTGCCAAAACATCATCACTAAAGCAATGACTTCCGCACTTAGGCTGGCTCTCCTTTTCTTGAGTTTTGTTGAAGCCCACAGACTTCTCAGATTGGGATGATCGTGCATTACTTCTGCTTTATGTGCAACTGCTGAACTCCATTGGTCCTTCTGATTGACAACATCTTCAACATTGTGCATTTAAGCCGTCTCTCCTTTGTTTCAGGGGACACCAACCTAGCTAATTTCACCCTCTTTACACCTAGTTGATCTAAGCTGTGCACCCCTTTCACTTTCTGTAGGCCATTTTTCACGTTAAGGAGCATCGCCTCTTGGACGTGCATCTCTTGAGGTGTTGTTAGGGTTGTTACTCTATGAACTTTAGGGTGCAGGCTAAAGCTTGTGAAGACTCGAGACTGGTGTTAATATCCACAGAGTACAGCCACCGAATGCAGGGGTAATCAGTGATTAGAGGTGATCAGGCCACATGATCTACTTCAATGGAAAAGCTCAGGGAGTTTGATCCCCAAATACCCAAAGTCCAAGGATTCCAGGCATAGGTTGTATGTTCCAGCTAAGACCAAGACCAAAGATTGTAGGCAACATGCACATTTCAAGTCCATATCCATAGAAATAGCTATGCCCAAAAAAATAGCCATGAAAGGAGTACAACTCAAACTCAAGGAGTTTGATCCCCAAATATCCTGAGGCAAAAGATTGCAGGCAACGTGCAGGGTTACCGTTGAGTTTCTCACGGAAGTTAAGCCTCACCACTCCAGGTTTTGAGTCGCATTCACAGGGTGTGAGTCCCAAATGGTTTAAGGTCTGAGGGCGCTTAGGGAGTTTGAGCCCCAAATCACCTAAGCCTAGGAGGCACGAGGCTAACATAAGCGCTATTTGGGAGCCATTTAGGACCACCTCCTAATACTAGGTTTGTCCCAAGCCCTTTAATATGGTTAACACAAGTGCTATTTCCACTAGTAGGGAGAGATGGAAAGAATAGCAATATGCCTTGGCACCCTATGAGCCCAAGAGCCTTTGGTTGTAAAAGAGAAGGAGAGTGCTAAAAAGGAAAAGGGTTGGACCTCCCTTCAAAAGGTGACTTGTATAAAAGGCAAAGTGTTGACCTTGGTCTTCATTTTTGTTTGCACAAGTTTGAATACAAGCTCCCTCTTCTCTCCCAAGAGAGTGTTTTGGGTGTTCCCTTGTTTCCATTGTAGTGCCCTTGTGTTTGCCACTCCATCCCCCTTCACTCTCCTCTTCCGTTCTCCTTCTCCATCCCCTTCCCTTCTCCCTTCTCTTCTCCCCCCTCCCCCTTCCCTCTTTCTTGCATGGAAACACATTGCAACAATCTGGAGGCCATTCGAGTGACACTCACGGATGACTCGTGCTATGCATTGCTTGCACAGGGAGTAGCTCAGTGTGGAGGCTCCATCAGCATATCTTCAACATCCCCATGACACGTGAGTCATGGCCAAGACCCACCACATTTTTGGCACTGCTGCTGGGGAGAAAAGTTTCATGTTTTTTAGTGTTGTAAGTAGATAGGAACGTAGTGGGTGTGATTGCTAAGGACTATGTGAGGTCCAATCCCATCAAAAAACAACCAAAATGTTGATGCTTGCCAAATCTTGAAGTTGTTTTGTGTTCTAGAACTCACCCTTCATGAAATTTTGCATTTTTGCTTCCAAAAAGTGTTTTTTCTTCAAGTTTTTTTCATGGTATAGGTGAACTAGGTAGTGTAGCACCCCCCTAGCATAACAAATCTAGGACAGAAACTCAAATCTTGCAAAAACTCCACAAAAATCAATCAACGACACTGTGTTTTCCTATCTCGCTGAATCGACGCAATAGAGCTATCCCATCGACCAAATATCCTGCTAGCCGTCTATTAGCCGTATCCTATCGCTCAAACCCCATTGAGTCAGCACCATAGAGCTATCCCACCGACCTAACTTTTGACCACGGGCTAATCCACTACCCCAATTAAATGAGTGTCAGAGTTGCTATCCCGCCAACTTGATAGCTGTTGACCTGGTGCTATAGAGTTATCTCGTCGATCATTGCTATTCTGCTACCCCATTGTCGATGCAGTAAACTCACCCCCATGCCTGTGGTCATTCGTACTCCATCGTCTTTGCTTTACGGTGATCATGTCGCTCGTCGCTATTTCATTTTGCCAATCCTTGCTCTATCCATTCCACTGATCGTCGCCTTACACTTATTATGCCGATCATCATTTCACTTCTATCATGCCACCCGATGCGATTTTCTATCCCCACGCCTGTCACGATAACTATACCGCCGCTTGGCGCTCCATTCGTATTCCGTCAACTTGTGATCCCACCGCACATGTGGTAAGATCTACCCCACCAATCATCGTGTTATGTCGATCTCACCACTTGGTGTCATTCTACTTTTCTGCCATCACTGTACGCCTGTGTTGTTGCCTGTTGCTATACCTATATCCCACCTCCCGATGCGATACCTTATCCCACCGATTGTCGCTACAGAGCTATGCCGCCGATCGTCGTGATACCTCTGGGGTAGCCAAAGAATTAAAAAATTCCAGAACCTTAGTTCAACATGGGGGTGCTCAACTAGAGGCCTCCCACATGCACTTGAGGTCTGGAAGAATTTTGCCAAAGGATCCCACCTCGAAAGAGAGTGCTTTGAGATATGCTCAGCCCACCCTCTGACCTAGCTGGGAATCCGGGATCTTGATCCCTAGCCTCCACTCCCTAATAGCCCTCAGCTAAAGACTCTATCTAGTTCCGATGAAACAGAGTCTAGATGAAGTGATGCAAGACCCCTCTGGTTCAAGGGCATTGGAAGCTCCATTCACAAGTGTAGCCTCTCCCAACTCGCCTGCACCTTCGGTTGCATCTAGGCTTAGAGGTACATTCTCCAACATGTTCGGCCGCTTCGGCTGAATAGAGTTGGTAGACATGGAGAGCCCCTTCCTCGGCATGTTTGCAGGGAAGGAAGATCATCAACATCTAGCTCTCGAACCACATATCGGGACGGAAACCACCCTCGCCAAGATCCAAGACCCTTCGCCTATGCCAGACCTTCCTAGTGGGAAAACATGGATGAGGGAATTCTGAAGGAAAGACCCCAGCCGAGGGGATACTAGGAACTTCCAAGGCAGAGCACCTTATGAACCTCCAATAGTCTGGGTGCTGCCAACCTTCGCCAACTATGGTGCATGGAACTAACGTTCCCATGCCCTAGGAGCCACCCCCTCCGAGAGTATGTTCCTTCACATCCATATCAATTGCACCGATGAATGCCAGCCTTGGCACATCCATCCCAATGCCAATACCATCAACCACGAGGATACCACCACTTGGGCCAAGCTTAAGGCCAGCCTTGCGCCCCATCGGGCCCACACCAACACCACCTCCACTAGCCGCTCAAACAGTATTGACTGATGAGGCAATGCGTATCTTGGTGAATGCCCTAGGAAGGGGGCCCACACCACCTCCACCTGCTCCAATGTTTCCCGTAGGGATTGCGAATCCCTCACATCTCCAAGCTAATGACCAAGTTCCTTGGAGAAGGAGACCCAGTCTCCCACATGGAGCGATTTCAACACATTTGTGAAGCCTTAAGCGCTCTCGGAGACCTAGAGATGGCCAATGTGTTTGGCCTCAACCTAGATGGCAAAGCAGGCCAATGGTATAGGGCTCACACCCCAGAAGAAAAGATCAATTGGGAGACATTGAGGAAGGCCTTTATTGTGGGATTTGCCCCCAGTGGCCTTTATTGTGGGGTCCGAAGGCAAGACCCCAGCTGAGGGGATACCAGGAACTTCCAAGGCGGAGCACCTTATGAACCTCCAACAGTCTAGGTGCCACCAACCTTCGCCAACTACGGTGCATGGAACTAACGTTCCCATGCCTAGGACCCACCTCCTCTGGGACTCCATCCCTTCCTGTCTATACCGGTTGCACCAATGAACGCAAGCCTTGGCACCTCTGTTCCAATGTCGGTACCAGCAACTATGTGGGGACCACCACCTGGGCCAGTAAGGCTAGCCCTGTGCCCCGTCAAGCCCACAGCAACACCACCTCCAATAGTCGCTCAAACGGTGTTGACTGATGAGACAATTTGTATCTTGGTGAATGCCCTAGGAAGGGGGGCAATACCACCTCCACCCACCCCATTGTTTCCTTCATGGATTGTGAATCCCTCGAGGAGCCGCCCCATAGCCATCTCCAAGCTAATGACCAAGTTCCTAGGAGAAGGAGACCCACTCTCCCACGTGGAGCGGTTTGAATAGATTTGTGAAGCCTTTCATGCTCTCGGAGACCTAGAGATGGCCAATGCATTTGGCCTCAGCCTGGATGGCAAAGCAAACCAATGGTATAGGGCTCTCACCCCAGAAGAAAAGATCAACTGGGAGACATTGAGAAAGGACTTTATTGTGGGATTCACCCCCAACAGTCATAAATGGATCCCGATCAAACAATTGTATGGTGTAAACAGAACGATAAGGAATCCCTGAGGGATTACATTGCCAAGATCAAGCACCTCAATGCCTATTGTGAACCATACAAGCGGATGAGTGACGAACGATTGTTGCCTTGCTTCCTTATCGGATTGGCAGACTTGAAGTTGCACGACCACCTCATGGAACCCTACCTCCTTTGACCTATGCAGCAAGGTGGCCATCCTTATATGTGACAATATGATGGACAAGGTGAATTCGGATAAAGCCGTGGCTCCCTCAAAAGTAGCTCCATCGGTTAGGTCCTTGAGTGTAGAGTTGATCAAGAAGGAGGCTAACGAACCCAAAGGCTTGGATATGAGCGAGCTAGCCTCCAATCTGTTGGATCATCTAGGCCAGTAGTGGAGGACAGGAACCTCCAAGGAGGTGCCGAGCAACCCCAACTTGTTGCCATGGAGAGACAATGTCTGGTGTGGGGTATGCAATGGCAACCACCCCTCCAATGAGTGCTCACGCTTAGGGCAAGGCCAACGCTCTACTCTGCACAGTGCCATACGTAGGGAAATCATGATACCTCCGAATGTCAATTTCTGAGGTCCCTTCCCCAACCCATGTATCAAATGAGACCCCCATTAGCCCTAACGGCCTAACCCCCAGATCTCTGAGGCAGTCGAGCGAGCAAGACCAAATAAGCGAGCGAGAAAAAGTGAGCAAAGCAAAAATGGCTAGGCTACCAACACATAATCTCATTGTATGTATATGCTCATGATTAATAAAGATTTATAGTGCTTCCTCAACATTGAACATGATTATAACATAATATTCCACGTGCACATTACTAATAGTGCTCTATATTTAATGAGATGAGCTTAAATAGCAACAACAAGTACTATATAGTTGAAGTGCATCACTCAAGAAAAACATAACCTCACTATATGCATGTACTGATCATTAATAAAGCTTTATAGTATCACCATAATTTTGAAGATGATTATAACATATGCTTGTAAGTCTACATTAGTGATAGTGTTATTTATTCTCATCATGAGATGAGCTTGCATGGAAATGCTTTGGCTACCAACAAGTAGTATATAGTTTAAGTGCATCATTCAATAAAAACTTCAACATCGAACATGATCATAACATGTTATTATGAGCGGCCTTGCTCTAACTCTAGTGCCAAAAAAATCCATTAAATTCACATTTTGATGCATGAAGTTTTAGGAAATGGTGCAAAAGGTCATGATAATCATCTAAATCATGCCTTGCCATTCGTTTTGATATGTAACATGACCCCATTTGGATTCGTTAATTAAAAGATACACGACATCGAAATTATCACCTTTTGGGCGAAAAGAGGGAGCGCATTAACGCGCTTCCTGTTTTGGCCCAAAAGATGAGAATTTAGGCATAAATTCATTAACGCGCTCCCTCTTTTTGCCCAAAAGGTGATAATTTTGATATCGTGTATCTTTTGATGCCTAAATTCTCATCTTTTGGGCCAAAACAGGAAGCGCATTAACGCGCTCCCTCTTTTCACCCAAAAGGTGATAATTTTGACGTCATGTATCTTTTGATTTACGAATCCAAATGGGGTCATGTTACATATCAAAATGAATGGCAAGGCATGATTTATCCTAAATTCTCATCTTTTGGGCCAAAACAAGGAGCGTGTTAATGCGCTCCCTCTTTTCACCCAAAAGGTAATAATTTCAATGTCGTGTATCTTTTAATTTACGAATCCAAATGGGGTCATGTTACATATCAAAACGAATGGCAAGGCATGATTTAGATGATTATCATGACCTTTTTTACCATTTCCTAAAACTTCATGCATCAAAATGTGAATTCAATAAACAATTAGCCGATTTCTTGCATCAAATCTAGAGGAAAGTTTACCTAATAGGGACCATGTCAATATGTTGTCTATTTTGGCTTCTACCATTGATTTCTATAAGCAAAGATTGATTTGTTTTGGAATTTATTTCATTTTAAAGAAAGGGATGTACTTACACTTTAGACTTTGTTGGATTGGTGGGATGTAAGAGTGATTCATTAGGGAGGGTTTTTTTGCAAATAGAAAAAATGGGTTTTGTTCCAAGAGTGAATAGAGTTTCAAAAGCCAAGCATTTGCACATGCATGTAATGTGGACAATTCCATTCAAGAAGTCCTATGAAACTTTTGACTTGTGTGGAAGATTCCATTGGTGATCTCACTTATGTTGGTGGTGGAGAGAGAGAACTTGATCATGCCTATGTCATTGCCAAGGCATCATTAGTAAAGGCGCACCCTATCTTCGCTCACTTTTACTCATTCAATTTTTTGTAATCCTTCCAACTCTCACATGGACTTTTTAAGAACTTAGACAGTTGCTAAAATAAGGATTTGTCAATCTATTATTGTTTTGTTTTGATTGTTTTTTTTTGCTCGCTCACTTTTTCTTGCTCACTTTTTTTGGTTCGCTCACTTTTCCTCGCTCGCTTTTTGGTAATCCTCCAGATCTCTCAAGGTGGTTCGGTGGCTAGTTCTAGCCAATACAGAACTTAGCGAGCTCCGTAACCACCACCCATATTGGGTCCGTAGCCCTCACTACCTCATATAGCCCCAGTCAATCAAGTGTTGGTTAAAGAAGTGCCCAACGACTGGGAGGAGACTAGATCCTGATCACAGACCTCACGAGTACTACCCCTATGAGGAGGGAAGTGGCACCCTGATCCACTACCCCTCACCAAAGGATCAACAAGTTCCCGTATTCTAGACTGGCTCCCAGAAATGCAAGGGTGATAGACCTGAACTCAATTGTTCGGAGAACCCCACTCCAATGTTACACCTACCAGGGTCCCCATAAAGCAAGTGAATGCCCCTACTGAGGTACTTCAAACCCTCCGGTGTCCTGTTTTAAATGTCAGGGCCCACACTTCTTGAAGGACTATCCATACAAGGATCATACCCCCGTCACTCCAACCATAATCAACCCCACACCCTTGTTTGTAGGGTGTGGAACCGAGCATTTGTTCCAGGACTATCCCACAAGGAGACTAACCACCCCAAGCATCCCACCAAAGAGTACCAGCCTTAATCTACTTAGCATCGAGTAGGGCCATGTAGCCACAGTGCCCCTACAAGCCATCACGAGGATGCAAACCAAGGTATTAGGCAAAGCAATGAGGAAGCTCACAAGGAAGGGTAAGGGATCCCCCTTGCCCGGCCCTGAGATTCCCCCACATCCCCTAGCCCAGTCCAAGAAGGCCATTCGAGTAGGTGACAGCTTCAACCAAGTGCTTATCTAGGATGGTTCTAATGAGGAGACAGCTACTCTTGCCACCTCCTTTGCTTCCGAAAAATCTTCCACCCGGAGTGACCTTGAAGTGCCCCTGATCCCAGAGGTGAACAATCAAATGCCGGCTCAAGGCCTAGCACCCTCACCTTCCTATAAGGATGCCTAGAACTTGGTACGGGATTGCCAAGAGAAGTTTGAGCATCGACTAAAGGCTAGTAGAGTGTCAGATACTATTCATCCAGCCCACTTGATGGGCCATCGAGGGGCGAAATTGCTCAAGGTACTAGAGAGGGTGGAGAAAGAGGAACCTCTCAGCTTTGAGCAGTTAGAAGCTCCGGATCTGATGTAGAAGATGCTCCAGGAAAACCAAGTGTTGCATAACCTCCAAGAGGAAGGAGACCTATACAGCTTTGAGGACATGTCATTTTGGAGTGTTGGTAGACTCTGTCCAATGGACACTATGAGAGGCACACCACCCATACTTGGAGAGGTGTTAAGTTTTGCTTTAAAATGCAGGGGATGTCACAAGGATTTGTTGGTTATTGTAACTACATTAGGTTTAATGATCCATATGACCATTTTTTAAAGCTTCAAGTTCTTATGATGCAAGGAGCATTTCTGACTATCCATCTCAACTTTCATTGATCAAATGCACTCTTGATTTGCTACACATAGGCCATAATAGCTACTCAACTACTAGCCAGATCTTAAAGCCAAGCCAAATCAAACTCATGTTACACTTCTGATCCATCTTTGCTTTGACTACATGATGTGAATATCTCACCACTTCCTAGATGGTATTGTTTCACTATGTGCATGTAAAGATCATTTCCTAGTTTGACTTTGCATCAAAATTGTGCTCTCCCACGAGTGAGGTCCATTTTAGAAGGAAAAGTTTCTATACTCTTTTGGTTACTTTGCAAGCATCATGCTAGCAAGTACAAGCAACTATGTGATCCAATTGAATTATTCTACTGTCAATTCAAATGGAGTTCAATCTACCGTCCTTCCTTCGAATAGGTAGATCTCGTTGATCCTTCTATATTTAATGTTCTACCGCCTCTTCTTGTTATCCTAAGATAATCGACCAAGTATTAATTAAAGAATTCACAACTGCAAGTGAGAAGACAATCAACAACAACGTAAAGTAAGGAGGGATCCTGAATGCCAGGCAACACCCTTAGAGCAGAGCATGTAAACCAATGGCTACAATCGACTATACACAACATAACACACAGTCGATAATGCAGGGATCAAGCATTCAACATAGGTTTAGAGATAGCGTCCCATGCATTAACTACAGGGAGTAGTCAATCAACACAAATACATGTAGTGTGTCGACCTTCTCTGTCATCTAAGGAACGTCCAACAAGGTAGCCGATTATTGTGACTGTGATGAAAACAAGGTGGCCGATTATTGCATGCTTTGCTACAATGACAGTAAGCTCAGAGGTAGAACCAGCATTGCTAAGAGCCAGCAGTATATGCTACCACCACCCAGGTGCGGCATTGTATGTTTCATAGGAGCTAGTACATAGTGCAACCAATTATGAGACAGCCAAAAAAGCATATATGCATCACTAAATGGTTATTGTTGCATACATGGGATGCTGCCATGAGTAAGAAGGGAGGTGCAATGCTTGTCAGTAGAAATAAACTAGGTATCAGGATGTCAAGAACCTCGCATGGCTTAGGCAACCAGATAAAGAGCACCAAAAGCAGAGCTTGCAACCAGTATACGGGTTAGTGCAGGGATGTCCATTGTGTACCAGCACGAGAACACAAAGAAGAATTCTAAGATATAGGGATAAACACACACACCGATTCCATGTAAAGTCTAGGGTATTTTGTTGCTGCCCACCCCCCATCGAAGATGCAACCAAAAAAGGTAGTCTTCCACCACTTGTTCACCATGCAACATGTGGCATTCATAATAATTAGTAGTACTACATTACCTCCGAACTAATGGTAAGAGAACATGTATTTTGATACCATTTTCAAAGGGAAAATATTACCCAACCGATCATCAAGGAGGTCATCATACTTTCGTTCTTGTACACCACAATTATTAGCATTAGAAATTTTTAGGTTGATAATGAAATCAAAGTTATAATAGCTGCATTGAACTAGAGATACATAAATACACATGGAATCTGATATGCAAGTCAAAGCACCATAACAATTTTATTGACAAGTTGATCTTAATAATTGCTCCAAAAATTTAGTAAACCGAGAGATGCCACCTTATAAAGTAGTCAACCACACAACACCGCCATAGTATGTCCATGAATTACTTCATAAAGACACCATCCAAACTAAAACAAAGCACATGTCATATATACTACATGCAAAAGTCATGTAAAAAGTGTCTCTTACTCTTGTATGGTGAGCATGTCAAAACAACCTCTATATCATGCTTACTTATTTCATCATACATGGGAATCTTCAAAATCCCATAAACTATTATATCTCATTTTCTGTGACCCGAGATATTGAGAATTCTGGTGAATCAAGTCTTTGCTTGGCAGCAAGTCTCATAAGATTTTTGCAGATAAAGGTAGGGGTCTGTGAGGATTTATCCAACCCTAAAATATACAGATGGTGCATAAAGGTAATCCACTTCATCCAATATTTTTGTCTAAAACCCAGGGCTTTTGGTTGAACCCATGATTCGAGAAAAGATTTTTGAATTTGCTATGGACAATCACCTTAATGCACTCCGTATGTTCTAATAAGACATTAGTTCCCATCCAGGAACAAAGCTTGGTCCAAGCCATATTTAGTTCATTAATAGCTGGGTAAGGGTTAACAAGCACAAGGGGTATATGATTAAGGCCTTTTCTCATAAAGTCTTGCAAGGTAGGGTGTCTACAGATCAAGGGATCAGTAGATAGGACATGGATACCAAAGTTATCCAAGTTTTGAGTAAAGGCTCAAAACCTTTTAGACGTGGCACAAATGCACACCATGGAATCACTAGAGAAGTCACAAAAGGTGTCCACTGGTTTATAGAAGGTGGCTGCTAAGTTTCTCGAAAATTTCCATCGAAATCCAATGTTATAGGTGGACCAAGACTTCTTGATAGCAAATTTCTCAAATACTTCCATAAAGACCGATTTTGGTGAAACAAAATAAAAAAGTTTGTTAACGAAAAGTATATGAATAAACCTTTTTGATTTCCTTTTACATCTATTGAGCAAAGATAAATCATTGGCTTTTTTAGAGATAAATCTTACATGCTCATCATCATTGCTGAACTCTAGTGCTTTAGTCTCGCCAAAGTCTTTCGAGCCACAAAAGGACCGAGGTTTCTTAGTCGACGATCTCCTCATGGTAGAAGGAGTTGTCATAAGTCGTTTGAGATCCTTGTTTTTCGCTGGAAGGAGTATAGCTTCAGTAGTGTTGGCTGCTGGAGTATTGATGAGTCGAGGTAGAAGAAGGGAATTTAGAGTGAGAACATGTAGATTACGATGCATAAAATAATGAAACCAAAAATACACTGAGTGCAGTTCTAATCTCCGAGGGGAAAGAGGCAACCCAGCCAATGAAGGCATACACCAGAGCAGGTCTAGAGGTGAAGTGAAAAAAACTAGATAAATTTTGGAACACAAACCATAAGAAATGATCCAACTAGATAATGGAGAAGAACAAGTAGAATTGGGGTCAGATTTCTTGCATTAGCACTTGAGAAAGGGTCTATAGGTATTCCATCAATTTTTCAGGAACTTTTTAGGCTCTCAAAGTTTGTCTTGATTGATGGGTCCCTTAGTTCTGGCAATCAGGGCAGTGCTAGAGGATTTAGAGGGATCCACATCAGACAGCTTGATTTGTGGGATGTTAAGAAAAAGTCATTAGACAATAGATGTTTGGATTGGATGGCCAATGTTTTGCAATGATCAATCACCTCTGCTGAGAAAGCTACACAATATAGGGCTAAGGAAGAGATCAAGAAAGGAGCCCTATGATTGATGACTTCAAAATCCCAAGGCTTTTGCTTCAATCTGATGGAATCCAGTTCAAGTTGACGAAGGAGGGGGATAGCACTGGACAAGGCCATGGAAATGACTTTTTGAGTGGGAACAGACGAAGCCGAAGAACTGGAATTCAAGAAGGACAAAGCTTCTTTGTCACTATGGTCAAGGAGGTCAAAGTCAAGCAGCAAATTAACAATTTCCAAAATGCTCTTGATTTCTAGGGGAATAGCTGGAATACCATTCAGAAGGAAGGGTTTATTAACATCGAAGGTAAGTAGAGAAGTAAAAATTCAAATCTGAACTGTCTTGAGCATCAATCAAAGGCAAGGATGAAAGAAGCTTGTTTGAAGGCTTCCAAAAAATCCAATGGGTATTTTTTAAAAAGGACAAGAAGTGCAATCCAATCATTTGCGGAAGCAATGGTAAAGGCAAAATGGGATTTCTTAAAGGAAGCTTACTTTTAAAAGTCCAAGAGCTTCTTGTGGAGTCCTTTAAAGCAACAGAGTATGCATTGAGTGCCCAAAGGAATTGGGATATTGGGTGAAGTAGCAATATATGCAAGTTTAACAAGGGATGGCATAAATTGGTTTTGTTAAAACCCAAACATAGTTAGTATCAAGGTATACAAAGTGCATAACATCCATGTTTAGTGCATGCTAATAAAACCATAGCAATTCAATACGGGAATAAAAGCCTTTTAAACCATAGATCACAAATCATATCATAATGTGGAATTAACTATATGGTACTAGCCCGACTAGTTGGGAATAAGAGTGTGTGTTCAAATTTAATACTCCCATCACAATAGAACCATATAGTTAATCCCATCATTAGGATGAAGTGAGTAAATTTTGAAATATGTATATATTTCTATAGAAGTCAAAAATAGAACCTAAAAAGGATGAAATAGAAATTGGATTTTTACAAACATAGATTCGATTGAAATAATATTCAACCAAGGAATTAATTCATGCAAAACCTTGGATGTGGGATTACAAACTAGACCGTGGTAAAAATTGGAACACAAAGTTTAAATGATGAATCCTTTTGGAAATTCTAGATCCGAGGTCACCATCCGAGAGAAACTAAGTGTTAGAACATCAGAGTTTCAAGTGGGTAGACACGTAATGCCTGCTCACCCCGGCTTGTTATCGCTTTTACCAAAGACCCAACTACCTTCCAGATTCAAAAGTTGAAGGTGAAATGTGTACAAAGTAGTGGGTGTGTAAGAATGGACCTCACTGTATTAGTGTATGCACATCCTTGAGAGGGTAATACCATTCACTAATTTTGCCTAATGATGTAGTAGCACGATACTAGAAAAAGACGAGAAATTTTCACAAATTAAATTATTAGAAGTAAATGAAGGAAAGCTTGAAATAATATTGTGTACTCTTGAGGGTATAAGCACCATCAAGAGAACAATAACACGAACAATAAAAAAAGGGTTTATACTTCACTCTCATGTATAAGAGATCCATCCAAGGGACTAAAAAGTATGTGCAAATGTAATCTTGCATTAACATGTAACCTTTGGTTACGTATAATGACGAAAAAGAATTAATTGCATACCCAAGTGACACTAGAAATTATTACCTAGAAAATAAAAGCAATACTAAGACATTATTTATATTCAAGAAATCCATAAACTAGTGTATATCATGCCACCTTCAACAAAGTTGCTGAGAAGACTATCAAACATTAAAAATACTTTAGTGGAAGTTATGAGTTCCCAAGTAAAAGCATGTAAATCCAAACTCGCAATAAAACCCTTCACCATAACAATCTCAGTATCCCTAGTAGAACATCATCTTGTAGCTTAGTGCACATAGTCCATCCATTTCCCATCAAGGAGATGGTGCCAGTCGCAAGACCAACATCTAAGAGCCAAATGCAATCAGTATATTAACCTTCCAGCAAGGAAGTAGTACCCTGCCATAATCAACACGTAGAAGCAACCTAACATATGAGTACTAAAGTGTTGTTAGCATTATACCCAATAATAAAGTGCTAAGAGGTATAATAATGCACTGTATTTGTGTGTGTACATGTGTCTTTGCGTGAAACCCAATTGACAAGAGAGAGAGAGAGAGAGAGAGAGAGAGAGAGAGTGCGCGAGAGTGTGTGTTTGTGTGTGTGTACGAACGAAATTATGATGACCTCCTTGAACGCGTGTGTGTACACACGCACGCGCACGCTAATGATTGTGGTGTACGAACGAGTGCGAGTGCGAGTGTGTGTGTGTGTGTGTGTGTGTGTCCACATAGAATTGTGTCTGTGCGCATGCGCGTGTATGCTCGCTCTCGACTAGAAATCGTTGGAAGAAGGCAAGTAGGAATGCATGGATGCATGTATATGTTATTAGTGTATGTGCATACGTATCATGCACATGTGATAATGACAAGGCAACAATATTTGATATTTTGGGGAATCTTCCTCACACTTCCAAATGGCTAATAAACAAGAAACCAAAACCCTATGAATATTCCTATAGCCACCCTTTCACTCTTGTGATTGGGGGTGGATTGGCCTAGAAACAATAATATCTTGTTGATGCTTGTTGTTGGATATCCTTATTGCATTGGCCTAGTATGCTAGCAAAGCATTAATGATGTCTACTAGAACAATACTATGTTTATTTGGATTTGGATTTGCAGGATAGATTTTGGGCTGATTTGTTAAGTGTTTTAACACTTCCCAAAGACTCAAGGTTAAGTTGCCTATCCCATGTTCAAAATATAGGTCGAGGCCTTGAATGAATGAGAAGTATTCATTGACACGACTATGGAAATAATGATGGGAAATGCGGGAATAGCACATAGAAATTGTGTTAGTAACATTTAGAACTCTTCTACCTCTTACACTATGTTGCCGTACCTTGCATAAAATGAGGCTTGCCATTTCAATTTTTGAAAGCTTTCCTGTTTCGTTCAAATGGTCACCAAATGAGGCTTGCCTTTTCAAATCTTTTGTTTAATTGGTCATTGAGAGGGAACAACTATGCTAGTATATTTAAGGGTTGACGACATTTTTTCCAACGATGTAAGAGAGCTCATCGGCACCTCGACGATCAGTCACTTCTGGTACTTTGCTATGTATAACCTCTTATAAAGACCCCTTCCAATGCCATGGCACTTCAACCCCTTATGTTAGCCTAGCAAGATTACCCCAAGCTGGCTAACCTTGGGCAACTTGCCTAACCTTTGGGCATAAGAAATAGGCAATCCACGTGATGAGTGTTCCAACACTACAAGCCTCTCCTTTGAACATTTGAACCTTGAAGAGAATGTATGTAATGTTATGTTGCGATAGTATTTTCTATGTCCTTATGCAAAAATAAAAACTTCCAGCAATCATCTTAGTTATACTAGTCACTTATTTTATGATTGACTGTGGTGATTACATTTAAGACAAAAGAAAACCACTTACAACTAAGGTTCGTGGACTTGATCGAGTCATTGGAGTAATGGGCTATGTTTTTTGCTTTTCTATTCCATCATTGTCTTTAGGTATGGGCCCTTTCACCTTGGAGTTGTCGTCGACTGAGTCAAACTCGTTTCTCGTCGACTCCCGACTGATGCAACTTTGAACTAGTTCTCAGTATCGTCACCTTGGCATTGAGAACTCCTTCAATCCTCTAGCTTGGACACTAAAAATATCGAGTAGATAATGAACCTTCCAAGCTACTTTGAACATCGAGTTAGCTCAACGCCAAACCTTTGGATCAACGTGACCATGTGTTAATCTCAAAAGACTAACTTGGCTTGTTATCGCTCATTTACGAATAAATTTGACAATCTCCCTTGCTTTTCCCTATGAACAATTTGCATCTTACTACCCAGTGAGATGACCCCATGGTGTCATTCAAAAGGAGTGCGCCCTTTGGATCCTCCAACACGTGAGCTATGGTCGCCGATAATTGAATCGAGGCCTCACTCACAGCAAGCAAGTCCCTCAAAGATTGAAATCTTTGCTTGGCTATTGCAAGGAGTTGCACCCATCAAGCAAAGCCCACTTTATGTAGATAGAGATGACCTCTTCAAATTGGTGGTGAAACTCATTACATCCTTTCCTTTGGATGCTTGCCATGTGGCACCAATCCTTGGATTTGATCTTCCATCCAACCCGGGGTTGACTTCCATTATTCCATGAGAACATATAATTGATCATAACATTCGACCCTTAAAACTCATGTCAAAAAGGGAAAGTGTTCAACTCAAAAAGCTCTATGTAGCCATGCTAAGATATAACTGAAGTAACAAATATGTGGTACCTTTACATGTGCGGGCCTACATTTAGAGGCTCGATTAGCCTTGAAATAGGATTCAAACCCTAAAGACATCATGAAATCCAAAAATACATCCACACAACAAAATGAACAATGAGATAGCATGATGATCCATGTGATGAGATAGCATAATGAACAATGTGACTCACAAACCCCTTTAACAAGCTTTGGCCAACATGGCCTAATGAGACCAATAAAACTAAAGAATTAAAGTCCTAAAAAGTAGATCCTACATGTTTTATAGCCTACCTACCCAAAGTAGTTTTGCTATGCACGCCGTACTTCACCAATAGCATCCAATCACTTAGTTCTACTATTCTCCTTCATTATTGACTTCGTGTGCGCGCGCGTGCGCGCTCAGTTGAGTAGAAATCATTGGTGGAAGGCAAGTAGGAACATATGGATGCATGTATACCTTATTAGTGCATGTGCATACGTATCACGCACATGTGATAGTGACAGGGCAGCAATATCTGATTTTTGTTGGGAATCTTCCTCATATCGCCAAAATGGCTATAGACAAGGAACCAAAACCTTGCGAAAATTCCCATAGCCGCGCTTACACTCTTGTAGAAGGCACCCATAAAACTGCCACGACATGAAAAGTGCCATGTCCGAAAATTAGGAATGTTTCCTATTCAATGGCAAGTTTGGCAAGAAGTCATGTGCTCATACAATTTTCCTGTAATTCCTACGATTACTAGATTACAACATAAATCATGTCATCACATGGACAGTACAACCTGCAGATCAATAGTGAGACTTTTTTCCTCTTTCCCATGCAGATGTCTTGCCACCTCGACCCATTGACCTCCAATCCTTATCTTCCAATTCATCTCCTGAATAACGTCTTTGTTCATAGGCCTTGCTTCCTCTCTGACCCCTCTCACTTCGACTTGAGCCCTTATCACCATAACATGAGTACCTATCATCATAAGACATTTCTCTAGAACCTCTTCGATACCCATCTGCAGCTCCTCTAACATCGCTCTGCCTGCTCTCCCTTGAGTGACAATTGTGCCCTCTACCTGATCTACGTTGTTGGTTTTCTCCATCCCATACATCTTCCTCTTCATCATCTCTATGAGAAGAGTATCTTGATTTTGAATCATATCCCTCACCTCCGTATCCTCTTTCTTTCCATCTTCTGACATTACTTCGGGCACAATCACCTTTCCAATCCGCACCTACCTGGCCTTCTCCCCTTCGAGGCATAAAAGCATCCATATTCTCCCTGACAAAGTCAGAAAGAGAATTCCTTCTAGCCGAGTGTATTTCAGCTTTAGATGTAGCATTTGAGTCGTCAGCTTGACAAATTTTATCAAATATTTCAGAATGTTCATCTATGCCACTGGGCTCATTAATGCTGACGCTGCTTTCATCCTCTCTCACTGAACTGGCATGCTGAGCATTCATGCTGTCCTGTTCTTCCACAGATTCTTGCAATACGTCCAAGTCAGGTTTCAAGTTTGACATGGTATTCATAGGTCGGCTCTCATCAACATGCACCTTAAAACCAGCTACCCTGGATTTCCTTGCCATCTCCACATTGTCGTTTGGAGACAGTATGATACCACTGCTCTTTAGAGTTGTTCCATGGTTGAAGTCTGATTTACTGTCATCATTTCCAGGTCGACTAAGGCCACATTGAACACATCTGCTATCGAATTGTAAGCTCAAGAATGAGCACCTGCACCAGATACTAGAAATTTAATGCTCCTTTACAAAGCACTGTCTAAAACCTTTACATATACCAAAAAAGCTAAAAGAAAACCTTCAGCCATTGTGTCATGACAATAATTAATGAAAACATCAATAGATGGCAAGCACCTGGGACAAACCCACTCTCCAGATTGGCCCATAGCTCTTGTTCCTATCTCCAAACTGCATAAATCCTTCCTTCCTTGCTCTTTCTTGGCAATCTCCAACTTGGTCCTTTTGAAGTTTCGGTGTTGATCTTCATCACTATTTCGATTAGTGTCCAAGGTTGCTTTCGATTTCGCTTGCCTTACACTATCTAGCGTGATTTCTGACTCTTCACTAGCTTCATAATGCTTAACAGTAAGGTTGGTGATTTCTTGCAAAAGATGTGTTACAGATGATCTCACACCATCAGCAAGGACACCCTTCCGTACAAATGCATCCTCAATCGTACTATAAATAAGCCGAACCACGTCTGATAATTTTGGGAGGACATTAGCAGGCTTTACAAAAGCACTCTCACAAGAACTCTGCAATACACAGGATTGACAGACCTGAAAACACATGTCACAGGCACACATTTAGAGATAACGGTAATCAATGAGAAGCTCAGGTATTAGCTTCAAAATGTAAAATCCTTGCTTACATCAGGATCCAGCAGTACATAGAATCATAGAATAAATGCTAAGATTCCAATGTCAAAGTTTATTTTGACTCTGACCCCATCAGACAGAAGCTCCCTTTGCTAACCAAACAATACTCACACTCTTTTCTTCTATCTGCAAATAATTTCGCAACCTCTTTCCAGCTGCCACCGTCCTTCGATCATCAGTTGGACATCCATACTCAGCAAGGATTTGCAGATTCTTTCGCGATAAAGAACTGCAAAATGAAATGTAAGGATGCCATATTATTGAAATGTTCTCAGCAAAAAAGAAAAGGAAGAGAGCCATAAAATCAAATTTCAGATGGTCGAAAGGTGCCAAATACATGGGAGCCTTATTTCAAGACTCCGGGGCATCAGGAGGTCTGATTCATCATTCAAATAGTGTGTTATAGTTCACTACCATGCATAAAAGGGACTAGCTACTATGACATCCCCTGCAATGTCATCAGTGCCCAAAAGTGGGTGCAAAACCATTGTAAGCATATGTTCTCACACATCCACCCATGAAATGATGAGTGACTGAAAATACAATAACCTGTACTGGAATAGAATGATGACTATTGAGTATAAAATGCTTACCTAGATATTTCTCCTAGGAAACAAAAGGATGA
Source organism: Dipteris shenzhenensis (assembly GCF_047967505.1). Lineage (NCBI taxonomy): Eukaryota > Viridiplantae > Streptophyta > Polypodiopsida > Gleicheniales > Dipteridaceae > Dipteris > Dipteris shenzhenensis. The sequence continues at coordinate 44,358,021 of NC_141608.1, read as the reverse complement.
AAACATTAAAAGGATGTTGGACCAGATTAGGCAGTGATATACTCCCCGGATCTCATAGTAGGCTGGGCAGATACACAGGAAATGCTCCTCTGTCTCAACCGTCTCCAGTGTACATAATCTGCAGATCCGCTGCTCTCTAGGTATGCTTGCAGCTCTCCCTGCCTTGATCCACAGCTGATGTGACGAAACCCGCATTTGTCCAATGGCAATCCTCAGTGCATGTGAGACTTCTCGATCCTCAAGGTACAGGGTCTGATGATGAGTCTGTCTTCCGACACTCTCAGGAAATGCTCACGATAGAACTGGATCTTGGTGGGGAACTCATGGTCCCCTCCCCAAGTCCGGGATGTATAGAGCTGGAGGAGGTCTAACCGTATGATATAGTTAATCTCATCACGAGGGATGGACTCGGATGGAGCGTCCATGCTGTACTGGAAGGGGGGAAGCCAATCCATCTGGCAAATCATGTGGAGACGCGTGCATACTATGTATAAGCCCCACTCTCTCCTAGTCGTATGGAGGACTCTAGAGCCAACCTTGGTAGTCTCCAGTGAGGCAAGGCCCATACTTTATGGAGGAAAGTCACTGTCTGGAGAAGGGCATCGACCTGGAGTGGTGTCATGGTGAACTATGCTTGTACTATCTGAAGCGGGACTGAGGGCTTGCTCCGAATCATCCTGGAACCCATCATCACCTCTAGCTGCTCAAATCTCTTCCATTATGTCGCTAAGAGGTCTCTCTCCCAGTGTACATGGCCATTGACCTCACTAGGGTGTCAAAAAGCCAGCCCTTTGTCGGTGGGTCTTGGAAGTGTGCCTGAAAGCACTGCCTCTCTAGTCGGGCCAAAGCTCCTTGTCCTCGAGTGAGTCGTGCTCTAGCCACGTGTACCATCCTGTAAACTATCTCTACTCACCCACCCTGGTAAGTGAATCTATGTTGGTGTAGTACGGCATGTGAGGTGTTGAAGATCATAACCTTGGTCTTCCCAAGGTTGACTGTCAAGTCCCTCTCCTTGCAAAACACCTAGAATGCCTCCAGATGTCTCTGCAACCCCTCTGTCGAAGATCGTAAAAGGACTATGTCGTCCGCATATAGCAATATATGTATCATCAAGTTGGCTAGCAGTGACCCCTCGCCTCCTAGGTAGTCAATGAAAGATGTTATCTCGTCAATGTAGAGCCAAAAGAGGGTCGGTGAAAGAGGGCATCCCTACTTCACTCCGATGGTGCTCTCAACCCAGTCTGATAGGCCTCTCGGGAACCGAACTCTCCCTATGATGGACTCGTGTAGGCTCATCACTCCCAGATCAAAACCTCTAGAATCTGAATCTCCTAAAACCTCTTGATCATGCAGGAGTGTGGAATAGTGTAACTGGCGCCTTGATTTTGCCTTCTCAATGATGGTCCTTAGAGTGAAGATGTGATCAAGGGTGAAGTGCATTCGTCGAAACCCTGCCTGTGTCTTAGAGCCCGCTGCCCATGTGCCTCTATGTGACTATTGATCTCCCTCTATAGTACCCACCCCTAGATCTTGGCCAGAGTGTGACCAATCATTAGAGTGCGGTAATTCCCAATGTCCATGGGGTCTCCTGCTTTGTGTATGGGCACAATGGTGGTAGTGCTCCAAGTAGATGGGAACCCGTGGCATACAGCGCGGTTGAACATCTCTACTAGAATCAGAGCTAGGACCTCCTTCCCATGTGCGAAGTGCTCAGTTTGTAGTCCCTCGTGATCCTGAGCTCTTCGGTTATGGAGTCGACACAGGGCGCTCCATACATTCTATGTAGTGAGCAGACGACATGTAATAGGCATAGGCATGGAAGACATATAAGATGTTGTCTGCATAGGGACATCATAGAGCGAACTCGCATAAGTATGCCAAACCCCCTAGATCCGTGATGGGTATAGGCGGCTTCCCCTCAGATAGAAGTCCCCATCCAATGGTATGGTCCCCCCCTTGAAAAGATCAGATCACTTCCTCCATCCTGTGCGTGAGGAAAACCCACCTCGTACGATGTGTTAGTCATCGTGCAATCTGTTGCGCCTCCTGTGTCGTGATCTAGTCCAAGGCTCACTCTTGTGTAAGGTGAGATCTCATCTCTCTACACTCGTCATCATACCATGGGTTCTAAGGCATCGTCCCAACTGGGGCATGTGCTGCAGATCGGGTCGTGGGGAAGGATCTAGCCGCCGCATCCAATATCACTGAGACAAGGGTATCCAAAGCATAGATGAGGTTTTCATGCTCTCCAAGTAGATCTCGGAGCTCACGAGCTAGATGACTCACATAGACTGGATCAAGAGCATGATCAAAGTGGACCTGGACACGGGTGGGTGTAGGGGGGCTCTCTCCGTGGTTGGCATGACAGCTAAGATGCTAAACGCCACATATGAGTGGTCAACGCGCCGAGTAGGGGGGAAGGCACAATGAAATCGTGTATCAATGATGCAAAGGCCAAGAGACCCATTAGATAGTCCATTGTTCTCGGAAAACAAGAAGAATGTTCCCTTGGTCCCTGGAAATGGTGCCAAACACTTGTCAACTCATTCTGAAACTAGATAAGGTTGTTCTACAAGCCTGTGCATGAGCACTCTCTATCAAACCAAGCTAGTCTCAACAAATCCCTTTCCTTCTATTGTGCCTTTAAGTACTTGTTCTCTTCTCATCTAGGGCAATATTTCTCACTAGGAGTTGCACCATTGCACATTCAATATGAGTCACCAAACCACAAGATGTTCTCTAACTAACACTTCTCCACTCAAAGGACACTACCTACCCTCATATTCGTGACCCTGATCACTCACTAACACTTGCAAGGGTCACTTGCACACCTCACAAGTTTCGCAACAAGGAGGCACTCAATAACCTAACCTCTACTTCAAACTACTCATTTCGGTCAAATGCTCATCTTCCAAGATTCATGGGTTTTCCTCGAAAGCAACCCTCAAGAAAATATCAAGCTAGCAAGCATGCATCTCAACAAGCCATAAACAATAAAGAAATGAGTGTGGATAAGAAAAGAACTAGTTTCTCAAGGCAGAGCTAGAAACTTGGGCCAAAATGAGCTTGATTATCCCTATTGAAGAAAGTAATGTTTTAAACTCAAGAGTTTTTAGGATTCATGTTGGAGTCTAGATGGTCATTATACAGAGGCCTCGGCCATCATTATTGGCACCATTGCAAATTTGGAGCTCTTGCACATTCAGTGGTTGGCAAACACTTCCTTTGCCACGTGGACCATACTGAAGGATATGTATGAGGTGAATAATGACACAAGGATTCTAGACATCGAGAGATGGAATTGTACAACGGAGCATGGATGAGGGAGATTCAATACAGGAGCACATCACCAAATCTGCCATCTAGATGTGAGGAATAATAGCATCCACAGATGTCTCTGTGATCATGGCAAGGGCTTGGGCATCTTTATCCCCCCATGCTTGGAGTTCATCTGCCACGCCTCCATAGTGAGGGATGACTTAAGAGATGCAAATACGAGATATCTGCATATCCCATCGGAGGACTACCGCGGCATAGTTGTCACATGTCCTACCCCCTCTCAAGATTTTTAGTTTTGAGTTCTAGATAGTTTTTTAGGAGCCCTGCATCAGCCCATCGTGAGATACTATTCGGTTGTACTTTGTCTCATAGGCCCGTGAGTCCTTCCCAAGACATTATTATACCTCTCTCTCTCTCTCTCTCTCTCTCTCTCTTCCTTCATTTACCCCAAGAGTCATTCCAGTCCAATAAACTTCAGCTGTGAGATTTGCTACAAGTGGCACTATCACTACAAACCACCCACACCTGTGTTTAACTCCGCACTATCATTTGTTTGTTTATTTCCTTTACCATACCACCATTTCCTCCCATTATCAGTTCCCAATGCCTTTACTAAACTTATGATGATCGTAAAGCTTTCGATCTAAAAGGCGAGATCCAGTGGCAGAATAAGACCACTGCGAACTAAGAAACTTGGAAAGCCAAGCGTTAGGCTAAAAGAGGGCAAAGTCGAACTCCGTTTGTGGGCTTAGAGAGTGCGTACTCGAAAACGGTCTCGTGACTTCGAGAGAACTTAGACAATGCCCTTCTGATACATGCAGAATCGTCCGAGCTGTTGCATCCTTCTGCTACACTTTGCTGCCCCTCCTTAATGAAATTAAGGCTTTTCAAATGCTCCAAAAATGATGCCCACTCGGGCCAACATGGAGCTTCGTTTCCTGCACCCTTCGTTATCACACTGCTATCTTCAGATCCTATCCTGCCCCAGTGCTCTCCATGGGTGGAAGGAGACTTTAAATTGACTCCCCCCTGGATTCTCTTGTCAGATTGTGATTTCAAACCACCAACGTCTTTGAGAATCAAAGTGATTAGCTCTCTCTGATCCTCCAATTGGGCTCGTACTTTAACAAGAGACTGCCGCTGACTTTCTATGATCCTTTCGAGCCGAGTCACTGTGCCGAATTCTTCACCTTTCAGTTGAGCTGGAATGGAGTCCTTCAAAAGGCCAAGCGATTCTACAAATGTAGCTGCATTTGCTTGATCGCGCCCGCTTCCATTAAAGCAATTGGATGACTCCATAACCACTGCAGACCCGTCCAGTGAACACTGATCGCTAAGCTCCTCGATAGCGACGCTCCGCAACAACTTTTGGCTACATTCTTTCGGAGTCGCAGTGACCAAGTCCTGGGCGTCAGCAACGCGAAAGCTGCGGGTGGGGAGAAATTGGCAGGGAGGCGGCGGAGGATGTGAGAGACGAACATAAAGAGAGGTGAGGAGAGGCGATGTCCTAGAAGCTGGTGAAAGGGGATGGGTAGGGAAGGAGAAGGGATGCAAAGGAGGAAAATGCTCAATACAAGCAGAAGAAGGTAGGAATGGCAATGAAGCTCGGAGCTTGTGGAGGAAAGTGTGCAAAAGAGACATTGAGAAAGAATTTTGCAACACCTCACAAGTTCTTCATCTCTTAAACCCTTTCCATTTCTTAAACCCCACTCGCATCTTCTCTTCTACACACGGTGTCAATGACACATAGGCCCTCCACATCAAAGTTGGAGTACATATTGATATGCTATGCGGATTGGTATGTAATGGAGTGGATCAATAAAATGCGGATAGGTATCTAATGGAGTGGTCTCTCCAGTAAGCAAACTATGTTCCACTGTTTGTTTTTTCCATTAGTTGGTACTTTAATATGCATTTTGAAATTGCATTTTTGCATATTGTTTTGTAGTCTTGTAGAAGTTGTTGTTGTCATGTTCATGTCGATTTTAAAGTCACCAAGTACTATTTTATTTGCGTTATTGTGCATGTTTCGATTGAGTATATATTCCAAGAGGTTCAGAAATGTGGTTATGTTTGCGGTTTGTGGTTTGTATATCGCTACAATCATGTAGTCTTGGTTTTTCTTGTTAACAAGAGCTTCTATGATTTCTATTCCATTGTTTTGGTGTATGTTGTGTTGTTTTAAATGAGTGGTTTTGTTTAGTAGGATGCACAAACCACATGATGAGAAGACATGTATTGATTTGAATGTGTTGAATGTGAGTGTCTCAAATTGTTGTGTTTTAGTTTCTTGTAAGCATAAGACGTCCAATTGTATAAGTTGTGTGTTGAGGATGTCAAGTTTGTACTTTTGGAGTGATCTTATATTTAAAGATTGGATGTTTATGTTGAAATCAATTTTTGGTTTGTTCTCTTTTTTAAGTGTGCGCCATCTTTTTGTTGTATTAAGTCTTTGCATCTCTTCTAATACATCTTTGTTGACGTGGAAGTTTTCATGTTTAATTGGTTCTAGCAAGTAAAGGTTTTCAAATTTGTTAACCCTTGAAATCGCAGTGTAAGCTAATCCGTTGCCACGAACTTTTTGAGGGGAGAAGGCAACACGATCCATTGTGAGACCCTGTGATCTGTGGATAGTGTGACCTATAGAAGCTACTTGTATTGGGAATTGCTCTCTTGTTAAGATGCTTGTTTTTTATGGTCCTAATTGCACGTCCTTTGCAATTCGATGTATTGGTGTCCAACTGCGATCTATGTCGGTAGTGTAAGCGTCTTTGTTGGTGTTTCTTACTTTCTTTAACACGTTGTTGTTTTCAAACTTTATCTAGACTATGTCTTTGCCTTTTACGTGGTCATTCCCTGGAAGACTCCATCTCCTCCATTTACAAGAGCATCATGCTGGTCAAGGTTACCTGAACAAAGTTCTACAAGAATTCCTTTCTTTATTTCTATCTTTGTTCTAAGACCATCAGTTGCCTTTGGATCTTCCATTATTTTTCTACTTGTGCAAGTAGATTCAATGAAATGATCAATTGTTGTTAGAGCATATATTGTCCCTTTCACAATTTGAAGGATTGAATTGTTGTGTGCGTTCATTTGCAAGTTTGTATAGAAGAGGTGTGGGGAATGTGTGGTCTTGTGGTGGTTGTCGGAAACATTGTTTGTTTATGTAGTCAATTTGATGTTGAGTATGGGTGCACTTCCTAAATGAGTTCAATGTTTGTATGAAATCGTTGTCATTTTGCTTTGGGTAGGTGTAAAATATTTGGGGAGTTTGTTGTTTGTAATGGTGTAACAGAAATCCTTGCAAACACAAAAAATTTTAGTTTGATATAGTGATTCTGAGCCTTGTCAATGCTCTTGTATCCAATTGAATGTATCTTTCTTAGAAAAGATAGTTTGTTTTCTAAAAAGCATTTGCTCACATGAGAAGCATTCAAAGGATGGAGTATCTTTAATTGCTTCTAAATACTTCACAATGCTATCTGATAATTTACCAAACAAAGTACAATATTCATTCTTGTTTATTTTGTCATCAACAAAAATTGTCATTTTTCTTTTACGGGATTCTTTCTCTGATGTCTTTCCATTCTTTTCTTCACATGCAAAAGAGTTCGAGATAGGTTGAATATTATATTCTTCATTATTTTGTAATCCTACATTTGCCTCAAGAGCATTTCTTTTGATATCTCTCACTTTTGCAATAATTGTATGCAAAGACATGTTAGTTGAAGGGTACATGTTCTTGAAAGAATTGCTTATGTCTCTTAAAGTACGTTTTGGATCAGCCATAATTGTCTTCATTAATGATGACTCCAATTCAGCTGTCCAATTTTTCTTTTTGTTAAATTCCTTTTGGAATGTGCATGGAAACACAAACATTTGTTGATAATGAATGACAAGTTGAAGTGCATTTAACTTTGCACTACAAGTGATCATGTACGTTTCATAATTTGTCTTGTTTTTGTTGTGATATATCTCGATTTTGAAGTTGAAAATTTCCACAATAGTTTTGTATAGCAAGGGGTCCAAGGGGGAGACCAACATTGTCTTATTCTAAGTAGTTGCAAGTAATCTTCCACTGTTTTCATACTAGGGTACCATTTATGAAAGAATTTACTTTGGATCCATGGATGATTGGAAATTGTTCCATTGGTTATCGCCTTTTCAATCTCATTAGTCATTCTTTGAAGAACGACATCTCTAATTATATCGTTTGTTACATGAAAATTTAGAGAATGACTTAAGTATAAGAAAATGCACTTGTTATCTGGGTAAAGTCTTTAAAAAAAGGAAATCAAGTCAAAATCAGTACACGATGTGGGAAGTTCCATTATGAATTTAGAAACTGTTGTTTCAATTCAGTTTAAGAGAGAAAGAATCATTTGACAATGTTTGAGAAAGATTTCAGATTTGAAGAATGGTAATAGCCAATGTCTTTTATGCGAGGCAAAATCTTCAAATTTGAAGAATAGTAACAATCAATGTTTTCTTGCAGGGAAAAAAAAGCCTCTAACTATTCACATCATTGATTTAGAGGTTTAATCTAGTTGTTGTAACATACCATCATGCCTTTGTACCTCCAAAATAATCAATGTTAAAAGAAAGATGGTAGTTATGTCTCTTCAATTTAGAAACAATTGTTACAATTCAATTTAAGAGAGAAAGAATAATTTGACAATGTTTGACAAAGATTTCAGATTTTAGACAAAGAAAACAAATAAAACTAGAACTAAAATTGTTGTGCTATATGCAGCCAAAACTAAGTATGGAACAAATGAGAGCAAGGCATAAACAGAATTTAAATGTGACAAAGTGATAGTCTACTAATGTGGAAATCCAAAGCCTCTTTATAATAATATGATAAAGACCATTACGATAAAATACATCATTACTTCAGCAAAATGAAAATACTTTCTTGGGAATTTGAACATCTAAGACAACTGAAGGGATCAAAAAGAGCAAATGCTCATTACATGATAAAGCTTCACTCAAGCTCATTTTTTGCAGTAATAAAACCAGTCACCATGCCAAACATGTTGGTTAAGAAACATCCCTCCACTTTCTTAGTAAAAAGCTGGGACATAAGATATTGAGTGTTCTCCTCAAGTAGTTGTATGAATGGAGAAGATAGTTGAAGAACCTTATCCACTATGGCATCTTTCAAGGTAACTCCTATTTCTACTCCATCAATTGTGGTAATCACACCTTTAATTTTGGGAATTTTCAGAAAGGTTGTGTGCTTGTCACAAGACATACAAAACACCTTATCAAGCTATCTGGATATTTTTCCCTCCTTACAAACACCGCACACAGAATCATAGAGAGTGGAATTAACACTAGGAACTGTCAAATATCCTATTACCTGTAGCAAGTTCAGTTACAATCTCAAAACAATAACAATTAAATGTTAGACTGTTTTAATTATCTGTAATACGCAACAAAAATGCATGCAATACAGAGGGGCTGGTATTGTGACTGGTAACAAGGGAGGAGTCATTGATCAACAAAGGTGTTCCTTTCTCCTTAACAAAAATATAATTTGCTATGAAAACAATATACAAATTTAGAAATTGTCTTTAACAAACTACAATTTTTGCATATGCTTTTGTACTACCCAATTAACATTAACTTTTGTCTTACAAAACAAATTCTATGTTTCATTCTTTGCTAAATACATCTACAAAAATAAAACTTTCCAAATGAACAATGCAAAAAGTAGCTTTAGAGATTTGAACGTGACAACTTAAAATAAAAACACAGATCTGTTATACCATTTTTAGAAACCTGCCACCAGTATTGCGAGATTAATCTGTCTACTGACTTTTACAAAAAAAGAGGAATGTCAATACTACCATAGTATAAACCGTCTACTGACTTTTTAGATTAACATGCCAGTTATGCTAGTTTTCAATGTCCATTGGCTATAAAATTATATAAAAAGGACTATCTCATCAAAGAAAATGAATGTAATAACGTCTTCCACTTTAAACCATCTAAGATATTCACATTTCATTTTTGAATGTCATTGTAAATGTATTCTTTATGAACTTTCATTTTGTACTTCTAATGCTCCCCTCAATTACAAGTTCCACTTGCGTATTTCCAAAAGTGAATTTCAAGAAGGAATGTCTGACAACAGGTGCAAAATATTTCCTTAGATTTGTAACAAAAACTGCAAATTATACTTTAGATTATTTTATGTGCTTAAGCTAGGTATATTTTCTAGTATTATGAATTATACCTCTACTATGTCCAGTTTCCTCTTCTAGTTTGTTGTTGCTAGAACTTAGTCTTCGCTTTGAATTGCATGTCGATCAACTTGTATCTAGCCATGCCATATTTCATTTTTAAAGGTATATTAGTCTAGTGTTGTGCGATCATTTTTCTGACCTTGTTGGATCTCACAAAAAGAAGGCAACATGTCATAGACACACACAATCTATGCAACACTATGACTATGGAGCAACTCCTCTATTGAGACCGAGACCTACGACTCTCATGTATATGAGGATAGAGAGAGAATCCTTTGAGCTACGACATATATGTAGACCACATCATGTGTACCTTGCATGGCCTCTGCCACACGTCACCCATGCATTGGACAGCTTGCATGGTCCAATCAAAACAAGACCGTGACTAGTAGACACGAACTCTCACGTGCACACACAAGTGGCAATCACCTCATGACCAAATAAACCACTCTATGAACTTTAGACCTCAAAATGCTCCCCATGAGGATGACCTCATTGGTAATGCCAACACCCAACAATTCCTCCCTCAGCCGAAATTGAGAGAGAATATCAAAACATTGGCTCATCCCTACCGAGCTTGTTGTCTCTATGCCAACATGGACTTAGGTAGCACAGAATGTGTGTGTAGAGTAGCGGCGGCAAAGCTCCGCTTGTACTTATATAAAGCTAGGAATAATATCTCTTAGGAGTCCTCAACATGCATCTCCAACATTCAAGTTCTACTTGCAACTCCTACATGCATGTTCTACATGCAAGTCCTACATGTGATTCCTACATGCATGTTCCACATGCGATCTCTACATCAACTCCTACATGCAACATACAACTCCTACATGCAATTTGCAACTCCTAAATGCAACTTCTAGATGCAAGTTCTACATGTAGAGAGAGAATGTCTTACAATTCCTACATGTAGCGAGAGAAGCTCTCCAACTTGTATAAATACCCCATAATGGAATGAAGCCCACACTCTTTGGGGCATTGTGTTGAGTTCTACTTTGGTATTCCAAGCAATTGTCTCCAAGTGTTCATGCTTCCTTGCACTCCACGTCCAAAAGCATGTCCTAACCTTGCAACTCCTCCTCCCCTCTCCTCCAACCTTTCAACCCATCCTCCTCCTCCCTTCTCCACCGTCTTCTCCTCCCTTCTCCTCCCTTCTCTTCCTCCCTTCTCCTCCCTCCTTCTTCCTCCTCCTCCTTCCTTCTCCACCCTCTCCTCCTCCCTTCTGCTCTTACACCTTCTTCCTCTCCCTCTCCCTCTCCTATGCTCCCGCTAAACCCTTAGTCCCTCAACCCTTGACCTCCATGATCCGAGTTCTCCGCCATGTACTCTACCCTCAACCTTGGATCCTCCTTCTAAACCTTGAACCTCTTCTAAACCTTGGAACCTCCTTCTAAACCTTAGAACCTCCTTTTGAACCCTGAACCTCCCTCTAACCCTCAAACTCCTCCTAAACCCTTCAACCTCCAATGAAGCCAAAAGCCTTCATTACCCCAATCATGATGATGCACACCCCTTTCACACATGCATGCACTATGATTGCTTACCACATTTAAGCGTACGTCTCTCACCGGAATATGACCCGAGGTCTTATGGTACACTTATACTACAAACGACGACACCGATATATCTGTAGATGACAAAAAGCCTCGGAACCCTGCATACTAAGAATACCCTGCTCGCGAAAGCTGTGCCAAAGAGCCAACATTTGGCGCCGTTGTCGAGGAGACTAATGTCTCAAGTAACGAGTAAACATACGCTAGTATGTGTAAAAACAAACTACCACGAACTTTCATGAGCATAGCCCTCCATCGACCACCACCCTACTCCCATCCTCACATGATGAGTTATTTTGAGCCCTTCTTGCAGCGATAACCTAGCCATCCACCCACCGTCCATTTGCCCTCAACAATCTTGTTACATCAAGAAAGACTTGGAGAGCATTGTAGGTGACCATCTCCTTCTCCCTTTGAATTTCCATCTAAATTTTCCATCCGTCAAGTTCCACCACCACCCCCTCCCCCTCCACCCCCCTCCCCCTCGCAGCCCCACCCAACCCCTCCACCCCCCCCTCTCCCCCCCTCCTTCAAACCCCCCACCTTCTCCCCACCCCCCTCCTCCTCTCCTAAGAAACTTAGGCCCTGCAAGGTGCACCTCCAACCCCCAACCCGTCCGAGACGACTCTGTGTATTCCGTTGACCATGCCCGCCTGCCTCCATGCCCTACCGATCATGATGCCAACTCTGCCCACCAACTCTGCCTACTACGTTGGCGCTCCATCGGCACACCCTCCGTGCCCGTGCCAACCATAGTCCCTGCAACCCTATGCCAACCATGGCCCCTACGACCTCGCACAACCTGCCTGCAATCGACGTCTCCCGCTAGGCATACTCTGCCCCTCCCCACCCCTTTGACTCCCACCCCCACCCCCTCTCAGCCCCTCCTCCACCCTCACGGAGGCCACCGCCCAACCCCCCCAAGTTTTTTTCCACAAAAAAAAAAACCCTACTACTAACCCTAGTTAAGATAACTATACTAGGTTAGGTTAGCCTAGAGTTAGGTTAGAATTACCTCTCACTCAGTTAGTTTAACTAACTATAGTTAGTTAGGCTTACAGTTAGGTTAGGATAACCTAGGGTGTGCTTATTACATTTTGGTTAGGTTAGCCTAACTAGACTAGTTACATTCATGTTAAAATTAAACTTAACTAGGTTTTTGTTAACTGTAATTAGGTTAACTAGTTGATAGTTAGGTTAGATCAACTGCCTAGTTAGTGGAACTAGAACAGTTAGCACAATTAGTGTAACAGTTAGGCTAGAACTGCCAGTTAGCTTAGTTCCACAACTAGTTAGTTAGACTAACTAGAAGGTTAGAGTAACTTAAGCTAGTTTAGTATAAAGCCCATTCACACCAGGCTTAAGGCCAAGGGACCCCCCACACACACACCAAAAAAGTCCACATTTTCCCCGACTTATACCCATCGAAACTCATCCATTTGGTGGCCAAAATGGACCCCGATTGAACCAAGATTTCACACATGAAAACGCCATGCTATGAGAAATTTTCCCAACCCATTACATACCATTTCGGCATCACTAGCACTCGCTAATTTGCACCCCCATGTAGGCCCCTTTTCACACTAATTGTCTCATAAATTTTTGTCGTGACCTCCCATTATTGACCATCCGTCTGCACCGGCACATTTTCCTATTCATGTGGGACAATCCTCTACACATTATTAACACGATGGTCCCTACTACACTAATGCATCTCTAACCCCCCTAACACACCCACATCAACACATGCACTTGCAGAAGAGGCACTTTTCCACATCTCGCCAAATTTGCATGCAGCTACGCTCCGACCAACACCTCCGACAACCCTCTGTCCTAAGGAAGAAAATTCGCAAAGACATGAAAAAAATTAGCAGTCATGAAATATTCAGTGCTCATGCGGCAGCCATTGACATCAAGGATGGCATGACCAACTCTGACACCAGTAGTGAGGATGGAAGAGCTAGTGCAAGAGATAAGTGCTCTAAAAAGGGAAAATCCAAGTCCACTGCCGAAAGATCTAATGAAGATTACCTAGAGGCCATAACCATGAAGCTAAGAGAAGAAATGATGCAGGCCATGGAACAAAAGCTTCACATGTCTCAGCCCCGCCACCTCAGACTTATCCACGGCGAGAAAATGTATGGTGTCCACACTGCATGGCCAATCATACAACAAATGAATGTCCCATCCTAAGAGCTAGGATCCATGCACAAGCCAATCCACTGCCAAGGTTGTGGTGCCATATTTGCATAGTCGATGGGCATGAAAAAAATCGTTGCATCTTCAACATGCGCAACAACTCGCCTCGACCTCAACAATACCAAAATCAACACCCATCCCAGTGTACAGGTAGCCGGCACTTGCACAAGCACCCCCAGCTCCCAGGCTGAATCATATTCCCGTCTAGACCCAAGTTCCACAATTACTCAAGAATCCAAATCCACAACCATATCCAAGAGCACCAAATCTAGCTCCTCTAACAATTCCAATACAACTTCAAGCCGAGGAAGTGGATTCGCCATTCGAGTATGAAGCTGAGTACCTAGTGTACTATGTGGAAGGAGCATAAGGTTTAATACCAGTCTATGCAAATCAAGTTTGGCCCAACACATATCGAGCACCAATCAAGTGCTACGGGTGTGGAGAAAATCACCGGATCGCAAAGTGCCCTCATCGCAGTAGCCCCGCTACTTTCCAACCACTCATCAAAGATTGTGGCATTGGCCATGCCTGTATGGATTGTCCCATGAAAAATAAGGTCCCACAACAAAATGAGGCTAAGCTTGATGTCCCAATCGACATTATTGGGATGGACCATCAAAGTCTAGGGCCGGCAAGCATAATATCACAACATGTGAATGTAATTACATGCCAGCAAAAAGAGGCCACCAAGGACCCTAATATTCCAATTCAATCAAGAAGACCTCTTCACAAGAAAGCACAAGTGCCTATACCTCTGCCAAGCAATGAGCAACCAAGCTCATCCACATCAGCTCCCAATCCTCAAACAAAGGATGCTCCATACCCTAATGCAAAAGTGGAGAAGGCCCGATTTTAGGCATTTTAACAATGGGTGCAAAAGGAATAGGCTCAATTTAAAGCTGAGAAGCAAGCACAAGATCCAATCCCTGACTTGGCCCCATCGAGTATTGACATTGTACTTGGGCCTCTGTTCCAGCAACAAAATCCAAAATATAATGTACTACCATGCCAACTTGAAGGTGTTGCACTCTCTAGCATTCTAAGTTGCCTTGTGTCAATTCCCATTGGAATCCTCTTATGGAATTGTCCCAATCTCTGGGAGAGTTTCAAAGGATGGATTGAACTAGCGAATCCCCCTCCACCTATGGAAGACATAGAAGATATCCCTGTGCAGATGGGTGAGAGAGATGACATACGCAACATCACTGTGCCTTTGATCCATAAAGCAGATGATGAAGTCCAAGACTTAGTGGATGCTGGGAGCAGGTGTAAATGTCCTATCCAAGGAGCTCTATGATGAATGGGGTCTCCCACCAATGCAAAAGGCTAATTTCAACATATGCCTTGTAGATGATTCACGTGCAAAGCCTTTGGGAATAGTGAATGGAGTGTCAACAAAAGTCGCAGGAATCTGCTTTTCTCTTCAATTCACAATCTTGGATCTCCCCAAGAAATCCTATCAAATCTTGCTGGGATGTCCTTAGTTGCGTGAAGCATCAGTCCTCCATGATTGGGGAACTAATAGAGTGAATCCAAAATCATGACACCGCAGTAAGAGTCAATGTGGGGAGATGAGAAATAAAACCAATTGTGCCTAGAGTGTTGGATGAAACCTCTTCAACGATGATCTCAAGCAAATCATTCCCCCTACAACAACAGCATGCCATAGTGGGCGATACACAAAGCAATTTCAATAATTTGATCCAAGCACTGGTGACCATTGACAACTGCCATTCTCTAGATCCCATCTTCTCGCAGATTGATGCTAAGGTCATGCAGGTAAATCCTCCACTCACACATGAAGAACCAATCGATCTAGAGGTGCCATTCTTTATGGCTGAGACCTTGAGTGGAATAGTAAACCTAGAGAAGGTACCCATACCAATAAGGACTCACATTTTCCTTGGGACCTTGAAATAGAGGCTGAAAATGCTCAATTTGAAGATCATGTCTTTGACAATGACAGCCATTATGCATGCCCTAATGGCAGTTGAGCTTCCCAAAGTTAAAACTCCAAAGTTGAATAAAAGCAAAAGATCCCCTCAAAAAGCTAAAGGAGGACATCACCACCGCAAAGCGAAGGTCAAACACTTCAATGAGTTCGAACGAGTCCATGTCAAGTTGTATCTTACCAAGCCAGCTCCCCCCAAATCTGAGCCACCTCCTCTTGAAAGGTCCCTGATGGTCTTGAAGTAGTATGCACAGCACATGAACCCTTACTTATTAGGAACACTTTGCCAGTGGAAAAGTTACCCCATATTTCCCAACGTAAGAAGTTTTGAAAGTATAATCCACATGTGTGGATGAAGCTCAATAAAGAGACTGCAGAAAAAGAAAGTCCACAAGAGCCTCAAAAATTGGTTAATGATACTATGCCACCCAGTACCCATAGCACATGTTAGGCTAGTTCAACACCATCAGAGGTTGATCTTCGAGAAGTGTTGGAGTACTTCAAGAACTACACAAGTGGTCCCCGTAGTAATGCCAAGACCACTAAAATATGAAGTTCAAGAAACCGATAGCATTGGAGAGACTCCAATCTATGAGGGACCGGCAAAAACTCACACAATAAACCTCGCCCTTGAAGGGGAGGAAGAAAAATTGGTATTCATTAGGAAACATCTTACACAAGAAGATGAAACAAAGCTCAAAGCACTCCTAATGGAATACCGAGACTGCCTAGCATGTCATAAATGAAAATGAAAGGAATTTTACCAGAAGTGGCAGTACACACAATACCTATAAGGAAGGTGCCTTATCGAACAAATCCAAAATATGGCACCATGGTTGATGAACTAGAAAAACTCTTAGATGCTGGATTCATCTATGAGATCAAGCACATGGATTGGGTTTCACCCAATCCATGCTAAGAATATGCATTAACTTAAAGAATGTGAATGTCGCCACAATCAGGGATCACTATCCCCTACCCTTAACAAAAACAATATTGAAAAATGTGGCTGGATCAGAGACATACAGCTTCTTGGATGGCTTTATTGGCTATAACCAAGTACAAATTGCTCCTATAGACCAATCAAAAACAACATTTGCTACAGAATGGGGTATATTTGCCCATGCCATTCGGCCTTTGTAATGCCCTGGACACATTCTAGAGAGCCATGTTCACATCTTTCAAGTCATTTCTGAATAAGTTTCTACATGTGTTCTTGGATGATTTGTGCATCCACTCAAACAAAAAATACCACTTCAAATGTCTTGGAGCAGTTCTAATCAAATGCAAGGAGTATGACATCTCCCTAAATCCAACAAAATGCCAATTCATGGTCACCCACGGAGTTGTTTTGGGACACATCATTTCTCAACATGGGATTGCAAACAACTGACATGGACAAAATCAAAATCATCATGGAATTACCTCATCCTACAAATTCCAAAGGCATATAGGTCTTTATGGGACATGCCGGCTATTATAGAAGATTTATCTAGTAGTATGCCATGATAGCCATACGACTTTACAAATAGTTAATGGAATTCTTATGGACAGAATAGTGCGACCAAGCCTTTGAGCTTTTAAAGTGGTGCCTAATCACAACACCCATCCTTATATCTCCCAATTGGGATATTGATTTTCATGTTCATACTGATGGCTCCAAGTATGCAATTGGGAGTGTTCCTTTTGCCAACCTGGTGAACATAAGAAAGACTATCCATTCTACTTTGCCAGTTGACAACTCAATGGTGCAGAGATCAACTATGCCACCACAGAAAGAAAAGCCCTTGCAATGGTGTATAGTGTTAATAAATTTCAACACTATCTATTGGCAAATGATTTTGTCTTCTACACCGACCATCAAGCATTGCTTTATTTTGTGAACCGACCGTGTATTACAGGAAGAATAACTAGATGGCTCCTCTTGCTTCAAGAATTCAACTTCAAAATAGTGGTTTGCAAAGGTTCCCAACACTACATTGCTGACAATTACATGTCTCATGTCAAGTCAGGAGAGGAAGCCACTACAGTAGAATATGATTTGCCAGTTGCCACACTATTTTTGTGCAGATATCATTGGGTACGTAATGGCAAGAATACCACCCCCTAAACTGAAAGCATTGGATGCCAAAAAACTAGTTTTAAAATCTGCACCCTATCAACTCATTGTAGGACAACTATAGCCTACACAACCATTGACAGGCCCAGTCCTTGGAGCTTGTGTGGCCACCTACATCGGCGTATGCTCTTTCCAATGCAACACAAGCTTTTTTAGAGCAAAATGGTCTGGGAAGTTTGTATGAGATCCTAAAATCCTTAGAGGACAGTCCTACAATGACCATGTACATCAGGGGCTTTCTCCATTCTTACCACTCCAACAATGCGCAGGTTGGTAAGTATGGCACCATCATTGTACATCAGAACCAACTCAACATTATCGTTGATAGTACAATAATTCAAAGGGCTTTCTCACTCCCAACTCAAGGTGCAAAATACCCTACAAGGCCTGCCGACGCTGAATTTCTTGAAATACAACCTCTCCTTTGCCAAGGTCACCAAGTTCCATAGGGATGGGATATTACTTTGTGCCATCATTAACCCTCGACTCAAGGAAGCAGCACAATTCCTATCCACAATCCTGGGGGTTAAGTGTGGCAAGAATCGATCCCTCCCACTCTGCACATTTTTTTTTATGAGTAGACAGCTAAAGCAAGACTGGATCCAATACTTAGTCATCGTCTTCACAAAAAAACTCGATGGTTCATCAAGCCAAAAATGTAAATTTCCACACTTATTGGCTGTAATCATCAATAAAGAGCTACAAAAATTAGAAATGACTTTGCCCCAGTCACCAAAACCTATTGAGGAGTTGGGCATTCCCTTCTCACCAGCATGGGAGCCATCACCAAGTTCTCCTACTATCACATTCGCAAATGCGGATACCTCAATTCTCGAGGTTAGAATTGAGGAATTTCCCCACGAGATGCTGTAGCTCTATGCAAAATTGCAACCAATATATCTCCAATAATAGCAGTAGCCAGAGCCTGAGGCTACATCGACACCAGCACCGCCCATTGCCATGCTAATCAATGAGCCACAAGGAGAGCTAGTGCCAAATCAACAATACGACTAATGTACCCAAGTGATTGACTTACCATTGGAACAACCCCCAACAAGTACTACGGAATCATTAGGATGGCTACATGGACACCAATTGTATTAGCAGTATCGCCAATCCTCATCATCGTCTGTCATTCCCCATCATCAAGCTAGCCAAATGCTTCAAATGTCAGAACTATTCACTAGCTTGGCCAAGGAGGAACATGCACAAGAATTGGAAAGACAGACGGTAGCAACAATCGAAGACCAATTCCATGGAATCACCATAGAGGTCAAGGCACTTCGGGCACAAATAGATGAGAAAGAGTTAAAGAAGTGTGCATGAACTAAGCTCTCCAAGCTCAAGAGAAGGCAGTGATGAGGGATGTGACCTCCAACCTCCACCAGAGCCAAATACAGTTGACAGCAGAGTAGTATAAGCTATGTCAATCCTACATACCTCTTATGACTGACCTCAGCACATGCTCAGCAAAAGGAGGAATTAGCAGAAGGTTGACTCACTCTAATCCAAAAAGAAGAAAAACTCCAGGATTGCCAAGAAAAGCTTGAAGACATGCAAAATTCTTTGGCAACATGCACATTTAGCATTGAAAAGCTTACAAGGTACTGTCGAATTTTAAAAGACCAACTTGCTACTGCTAAAGAGGCTAGCACAAGCACAAGTGTTAGACCAAATGGTCCAATACCACTAAAGTAACAAGCGCAGGTAACCTTGAAAATGAAAAGGCTTAAGGAGGCATATACATCCATCTACCATAAGTATAAAGAAATGGATGAGATGCAATCCCAAAAGATAGTTATCTCCAAGCTTGAACTCCAATCGCTAGTCCAAAACAATGAGGCAATGGAAGACATCACCAATGAAGTCCCACTACAATGCACAAAGGTGGTGTACCAAGAGTTTGTGGCCGCTCTACAAGCGGAAGATCACCTAAAAGCACGAGCACTTATCCAATGGAAGAAACTCCAACTCAAGATCATATCAGCTCATCCAAACATCAAATGGGAACGTTCCATAGGGGCCAAAACTTTGCGCATAATTTGCCAAGACTTGTCCGAAGATGAAAAAAATATCTTCTACCTATCTACACATGCCGAGTTTATAGCATCACTATTATCTACAAGGCATGACATAACCAACATCCTGCCGTTGCAATTGATGATCCCATCGCACCAGGATGACAGGGCCTATCTCACATCTAACTTCCCATATCTAACCACTCTCTATGCCAATCTCATAACCTTACTTACCCTTGCTGCTATGACCCTCTTAACCTTCCCTGAGCTCCAACCTAACATCTACTCCCTTCATCATCTCTTTGCTAATGCCTCTCACCACTTTCAACTAACCCAACAGTTGCAAACTTATGAGCCCCTCACACCTAACTTCTTCCCTTTCCTTTGCTAATCCTACCCTAGAGGATTACCAAGCTGCTCAAACCATTTGCCCAATTCTTCCCTCCCTCCCCTCTGATTCCCCTCCAACAACTAACACTCTTCCATATTTCTCCCCCATGTCCCCAAACTCTCTCTCTACCCCGCCATCATCTCCGACACTACTTATGCTGCCATCAGCAGAAAGTGACCCAATATTTGATTTTGAATATCAAGATTTAGATAATTCAATTCACACTCCCATGCCAAATTCCAATGATGGGTATGATTTTGATGTGATACCACTTCCCACTAACCCCATTAAGGATTTCTAGAGCAAATATCCTGATATGAAAACTTGAGGTGGATCAATTCCCTACCAACCTTCGTTAGCATCAAGTTGGACAGCAAATTGGATCCCCAACCTAATTGGCACCGCCCCAAACTCTTTGATGTAATCTTCTTGAAAGAGTGCATGTGTGCACCTCCATGTCTCAGAACCCATCCCAAGTTCTATGCAGTTCCACGATGTCACAGATGGGAGGCCAACGTACGCACTTTGGGTGAGGATCACACCATTAATTGGCCAATGATCAAGCCATACTCTAGTGTAGAATGGAACATCCAAGGCACACTGATCCAAGCACTTCACCATGAGAAAATAATGCGCAGCAACATTGACCGCACCGCATCCTTCGCCAAAGTGCTATCTTATGCAAAACATTGGAATACATTCTCGAGGTCCCCATCCACATTAACCGCCATTTTTCTCCACTGAGTTCCAATCCCAATGAACAGATTGATGCTCAGACTACAAGCCGACTCTTTCAAAGAGTCTTCTTAGATGCATGCCACATATCTCTGTTCGAACGATGGTGGATACAAGCTTCCTGGAAACGGAGCAAAAATTGTATGGTGCCAAGGCTTTACAATAGGATTGACTAGCACGCCACAAGTTCCACAGCCACAGGGTTACATGCATGGCATCCCAACTCTATGATCACAATAAGCCATGACCCGAGGATGGGTAATAAAATGGATCTGGGAGTATGTTGTCTCTGTGCCAACATGGACTTAGGTAGCACAGAATGTGTGTGTAGAGTAGCGGCAAAGCTCCGCTTGTACTTGCATAAAGCTAGAAATAATCTCTCTTAGGAATTCTCAACATGCATCTCCCACATGCAAGTTCTACTTGCAACTCCTACATGCGTGTTCTACATGCAAGTCTTTACATGTTACATGCACGTTCTACATGCGATTGCTACATGCATGTTTTACATGCAAGTTCTACATGCAACTTGCAACTCCTACATGCAACTTCTAGATGCAAGTTCTACATGTAGAGAGAGAGTGTCTTACAATTCCTACATGTAGAGAGAGAAGCTTTCCAACTTGTATAAATACCCCATAATGGAATGAAGCCCACACTCTTTGGGGCATTGTGTTGAGTTCTACTTTGGTATTCCAAGCAATTGTCTCCAAGTGTCCATGCTTCCTTGCACTCCACGTCCAAAAGCATGTCCTAACCTTGCAACTCCTCCTCCTCCCTTCTCCTTTCTCCTCCTCCTCCCTTCTCCTCCCTCCTCCTCCCTCCTCCTAGGCTCCTCCTCCTCCCTTCTCTACCCTCTCCTCCTCCTTTCTCCACCCTCTCCTCCTCCCTTCTGCTCTTACACCTTCTTCCTCTCCCTCTCCTATGCTTGCTCTAAACCCTTAGTCCCTCAACCCTTGATCTCAATGATCTACGAGGGAGACGAGTTCTCCGCCATGTACTCCCCTCAACCTTGGATCCTCCTTTTGAACCCTGAACCTCTTCTAAACCCTGGAACCTCCTTATGAACCCTAAACCTCCCTCTAACCCTCAAAATCCTCCTAAACCCTTCAACCCCCAATGAAGCTAGAAGCCTTCATCACCCCGATCATGACAATGCATGTCCCTTTCACACATGCATGCACTATGTTTGCTTACCACATTTAAGCCTATGTCTCTCATCGGAATACGACTCGAGGTCCTGAGGTACACTTATACTACAAAGGACGACACCAATATATCTATAGGTGACAAAAAGCCTTGGAACCCTGCATACTGATAATACCTTACTCTTCTTGCAGAAGCCATGGGAAAGAGCCAACATGGCTTGTCACCTTACAAAACATACAAGAACCTATTCATAAAGAACCTAAAAAATAAATATATTTGTCTATCAAATGTTCACAAAGAACGCCTGCTCATAAAGAACAATAAACACTCCATCAAATTCTCACAAAGAGCTCAACAAAGATTGCTCATCACAAAGAGCTCAAAACCCAGTAGTAAACTATGCCCTCCTGCAATCTCTGAGATGATCAACTTCAGCTAGCATGGTAAATTCCTCCTATAGTCCAAATTCTTGCACTCTTTTGATGTAGCTATGTTAAATTGATCCACTATTATCACAAAAGGCAACCCAAGAAATTGAGTAGAAGATATGCCCACAACGTTCCAAAGAATCAAAGTCTCACAAAGGATTTTGCCAAAACTTGAAAGAATCAACATAACCATCGCCACTAGCAAATCAAAAATGGCCAAACCTACAGAACACAAGACAAGTGACCAAAATAACTTTCAGGAAACATGCACCATAAGATTCAAAATGGCTCAGTCTTCATCCAAAATTGCAACAAGTCAAATCTGATTCTTCCACTTCATAGGCTTCACCCTTCGAGTTCTTCCTCGATTTCTAGAAACAAATTATCAATACTGAGAGAGCCACTATAGCGCAAATGGAATTGCAACCAAACAAAGGTGGAACTATCCACAAAGAGCCAATCCAAGAACTCCCATTGATCACCCACTCGAAGCTAGATCATCAAAAAACTGATTTGAACAGTCATCTGGTAGGAGACCACAGTTGCATGAGAATCCAATCCACAAGTCAATTCTCTATCTCCAACTCGAGCGCATGTTATGCTTTTCCAAAATCTCTCATGACAACTTTTTCAAGAATACCACTCAGACTCTTTTACAAAAGAAACTCTCTCCGAGGACCTAGACGTTGCTCTGATGCCACTTGTTGGTTTTGAGTTGAGTGCAAATTGAACTGGATGCATGGAGATTATTATCTTGATATTGCTCATGATAAAGCTCTTGATATTGCATGATAAAGCTCACTGACTTATCTTCTCGTGAAAAGGTATCAAGAAGAAGAATTTCTCACATAATAATTCAAAGAAAAAATGGAAGAGTTGTGGTATAATGCAAGATTGCAGTTACTACAAAACAATACACTGAGATCTCTAATCGAGAACCACACTAGACTAGCACAAAGAAAACTGCCATAGTTGTCTCCTTAGGTCTACTGACCTTATTGGAGCTCACAAAAAGAAGGCGGCATCTTAGAGACTCACACACACTCTATGCAACCCTATGACTATGGAGCAACTGCTCTATTGAGACCGACCTATGACTCTCACGTATATGAGGATGGAGAAAGAGAGAATCCTTCAAGCTGTGACATATGTAGACCACCTCAGATGCCTCACGTGTATCTTGCATGGCCTCTTCCACATGTCACCCATGTATTGGACAACTTGCATGGTCCAATCAAACAACACCGTGCCCAATAGACACAAACTCTCACGTGCATACACAATTGGCAATTTCCTCACGACCAAATAAACCACTCTATGAACTTTAGACCTCAAAATTCTCCCATGTATTGGATAGCTTGCATGGTCCAATCAAACAACACCGTGCCCAGTAGACACAAACTCTCACATGCACACACAATTGGCAATTTCCTCATGACCAAATAAACCACTCTATGAACTTTAGACCTCAAAATTCTCCCCATGAGGATGACCTCATTGGTAATGCTAACACCCCACAAATGTAGTGTAAAGTTAATCATCTCCTGTGCACTCCTTCTCTCTCACCCCGATCCTTCAACATGGTATTACAGCCTTTGGTGCTCTATCCTTTGTAGAGAGAGTGATAAGCCCTTGCTTCTCTACTTTTGTCATGGCACAAGCCCTCCCCTTGAGGCATCTTCTACAACCTTCAAGCTATTCACGTAGCTTTTTGGGTTGTTTTTAGCTTTGTGTGGGTTCTAAGGTATGTAAAGCCCATTCTTGAGCTCAATTTAGTGTACAGTTAATCATCTATTGTGCACTCCTGTCTCTCTCGATCCAGTCCTTCAACATGGTATGAGAGCCTTTGGTGCTCTATCCTTTGTAGAGAGAATGCCCTTGCTTCTCTACTTTTGTGCACAAGCCCTCCCCTTGACACATCATCCACAATCTTCAAGCTGCTCATGTAGCTTGGGTTGTCATCTTCATTTTGAGTGAGAAAGCTTTCGATTTTGATATTTGGAGCTTCAGTTATGTTCCTTTTGAGTTGTGGGTTGTTTTCAGCTTTCTCCATTGGGAGTTTTAAGCTTTTTGAGTGCTTTGTGAGGGTTTTGAGGTATGTGAAGTTCATAGCATTGTGAGGGTTTGATCATCCCAATGCACCCACCCATTTCTTAACGGCTCTACATTGTTAGCTCAAAAACAAGGAGCCCTTGTCAATTGCCACCATCACATGCTCGTCTCCACCTCAGAGGTTTTATTGCCGATGGCCAAGTTTTATAGACTCGGTGTTTCATCTCCTTTGGCAAGCAAAAATAGAGACTCTAGTACCTACCCAATTTCTGGGCATATATCAATGATTGATTACTTCTCAAAGGGTATACTAACAAATATGGAGAATAGAACATACATTGATAAGAAGGGGTTTATTAATTAGACATTTTGTACTTATTTTTATGGAGCTATACTTACACAATGGATTTTGAAATTCAACTTTAGAAAAATGTCAAAATTTTGTAAAGGATTAGGATAAATCCTATGTATAGTAAGGGTATTCTAATTGAACCTTTGAATGCACATGCTATCTTGGGTTTTGAATAGTGAACCCCCTAGGTGTTACTTGCACAAACACACTTTCAAAGCAAAGTAGTATCCTCCCCAATCAATAAGGCCACGAGCTCTTCAACAACATCCACCTTGGATAGCAAGCTCCATTTTCTTCTACTCCTTATCAACTCTTCTATGTTTAGCAATAGCTCTTGCCCATCATTGGCCCTCTCTTTAGTGATGTCGCTTTTCTATGTCCATGTACCATTAATAAATTTTGCCTTTTATGGTGAAGAGAAAGGAGGAAAGTACCCTAGGATTTTTTTTTGTCTCCTAACTACCTAGCATGACTTTTCATTGCACCATTTATTTTGAAGAAATTATTTCAAGGGTCCACTTTTATGCAAGCAGAACTAAGAAAGGTCATTGCATTTTTTTACAACTCTTAGAAGAGGCCATTCTTCTTTGTCTCCATGGAGTTCTAGAAGATTCTAATGGCTTTGCATTATCACAATCGATTGAGGTTAACACAACTACTTTTCACATTCCACTCTAGAGTATCTCCAATTTATATTCATTTGGTAGCACAAGGATATCTCCATCCTCCAATCATGGAGCTCCATCGACAACCTATCTAGTGTGGACTCACAAATTGACACATGTAGATTATTCTTGTTTTCTAAGAATCAGTAAAGTTTTGTCTTGAGCAACATGGTCTTGCTCTGTAACAATTAATTTATGCTTTGGAGATGTGAGGAAGAGAGAGAGCACACAAGCACGTGAGCAAGCTAAAAAAGAATGAACCCTCTCACATCACCAGGCTCACTGAAAACTATGCATGGAAGATTAATTTGCACCCACACAATGGCACATACCATTACATATTTCAAGGTAACAAGATTGGGACATGTGGCACCACCTTAGCAATCTTATCTTGCCATATCAACAATACACATGGTAGCCAAGCCACACCATTAAGAGCACAAAGGGTAGTACCACATCATTGATGCAATGTAGGTAGGCCAACCATCATTGCCACCTCAATCCAGCTTAGTTTCCATTGCCACATGCATAAACATGGTCACATCACCTGTGCATGCCACATCAACATATTGTGCAATCTTTTTTATCAAAGTTTGGTAATCATTAAATTGCCATAGCTTTAGCTCCAAAAAGAATTTGACGGTGCTATAAAAAGGAAAAGCGCACGGCATCTCATGCTGTATGCATGAGTCACTTTACAAGAAAGTTCCAACCTTATCAATTTGTGGCTTTATTCATCCATTGAAACTACCTCTTGATTGATTGAAGCCTCTTCACAAACTACAAATTGGCATTATCACACCTTCAAACAACCATATAAAAGAACAAGAAATATTTTTTTGCTACATTTCTAAGTTCTCAATGTGTAGTCTCTACAACACATCTTTAGAGGAGATCAAACTCCACAAAGCCATGTTAACCCCTGCCAAATCTTGATTAGTTCCTAACAATGTTAGCAACCCCATCGGATCTATCATTGATATTTGACACCACCTCAATACTTTTGATAATGGGTGGTATCAAAGCACCACATCATTGAATCACTTAGCACAATGATCTATTTTAGCTATTAGACAGTTTCATTTTTTTGCACCTTACATGCCATCCTTTTAAAGGCACCTCTTTGGCTAGTTCTTGCACATATCAACCTTGTAAAGCCTCTTGGCTAATTTTTAGCACATTATTACCAATAGGTTTTGGTCTTCTACATCTGCTTATCCCAACATAACTTGTTTTAGACATTGTTGAGACCCCTTCATACATGTAGGTTGGAATTTGTTTTGCAAAATAGATTGTTTTGGGAGGGAGTATCACACACTGAGCATGACATATTAAAGATAGCTTGAATTTCTTAGATTTTAAACCATGCTTAAGTGTATGAGTGTTCATAGGTCAACATTCTTCTTTCTACATTCACTAGCCTTCCAACCATCTTAGTGCTTTCATGAGTTGATACTCTTGATGGGACATTGGTAAGCCTCTTCCACACATCCCCATACAATCTCTAGAAGGGATCTATTTGGATGAAATTCATGAGTGGAAAGAGCAATCACTTCATCCTTTTTATGCCAAAGTGTATACAATTTTGATTTAAATCTCATAGGTCTTGATAAACAACTCCTACTATCTTAAATGAAACAAGCTTGAAAGTAACAGATTCAGCACATCTTGCATGAATCAAACTGCTTTTTGGATCATGCAAATTTATAGATAAGCCCTCAGCATGAGGCCTTTCAATCTACATCCAACATGATCTAATATTTGTGGTGGTATACAACCCATCACATGATTGCATGGATCCAACTCTAGTTTTAAATCATGTAGATTTGCATATAAGCCTCTGTATAAAGCCCTTCCATCTCTATAGATTCTAGAGATTTATGCCACAATTTATGTGGAGTTGAAGCATCTTTCCAAGACATTTGATATTGTTGTTGATTGTGTAGGTTGGTTGATTCATGATAAAGTAGAAAGGGCCTTGATTGAGGACACTCCACGGGGAAATGTACAATACATTATTAATAAGGAGTATGCAAATAACACCAATGTATCTATGAGAAACGATGTCCAATCATGTGACATGGATCACTATGGATTGCTTAGAAGTCTTTTGTAATGCCTCAGGGTCAAGGATTCACAAGATGAGTGTGCATGGCAAAAAAAATCATCAACCTTTTTGAGTGGTAGACAAGGGGTACACAATCCTTCCTAAAAGTGTTATTTTGAAGTTATTGGGCATCCCATGGGATTTTAAGTGTCACTAAAAGATACAAAGATTGGGTACTTGGCAAGATCAAGGCAAAGGTTGATAGAAATGGCAAGGACTTCAAGCCTCACTTTATGTAACCATATGTCATCTATTTCATGTTGTATTAAAATCCTTCCAAGACTATTTTAAGGTACTCCCTTTGGAAGGATATGAATATCATGAAAAGATCTCAAAGGTTAGATGGGACTTTTATTACTAAACCAAAGGGTTGGAAATAATTGATGTTTAGGGAGCGACTTGAAAATTTATGAAGTGATAGATCTTGGATCCGTCGACCCTTGGAGATTATAACTTTTCTTATTCTCAAAAACCTTAAATACACCTGGCCTAAGATGGAAAAGACATGAAATGATATTGAAAAATTATAGTCTCATCGGTTGTTATTGTTGTTTAGAATTTTGTATTGCCATGGTTTTCAATCTTTGCAGATTTTTGGGTACTAGAGCTCCATGTAAAATGGAATAAATTTGCTAAGAAAGCTTGGTCTTTATTGTCAAGTTATTGTCATATAGTTCTCTATTATCTTGCCCATTAGCAAAGTCCAAGGCCATTTGATCAAGTATTCCTTTGCTTATACAAGAAGGGGATTGGCATCTAAGGGGATTTGTGGGACATAATAGATAGAACTTGAAAAACCTTGGAGCTCCAAGCTACAAAATACAACCTTAACAAATGTGACAAAATAACTCATATAGTTCAGAATGGACATATGGCATATAGATACACTCAATTGGATGGGGAATTCAAATTTAATACAAACAAATTAAAAGAAATTTGGCCTATCCTTCAACCTCGAGCCAATATGTAGGATTCGATTGACACTCCTAAACATTCAATCTCAAGTGAACATATGGGATAGATACACACTCATTTGGATAGGTGATTACCAATTTAGATAGACAAATCAAAAGAAATTTCAGCCCACCCTCAACCTAGATACACCATGAAGGATTAATTGATGCTCTCATCTTTTACCTCATTTGCACTTTTAGCTATAAGTAATTGTCCAATTTTTTAAAATGTCACCTTTTAATAACTTTGGAAGGAAATCATTTAAAGAACACAAATAATGTTCTCATTTTAAAGCAAATCAATTGGCAAAAAAACATGATTGCTACACCAATTTATGGGATGATTGTCATTTGAGATCTTTCAACTATTGATTCTCCAACATATATATTATTGTAAATCATGCTGGCTTGTTGCATTGCAGATAATTAGACATCACAAACTCTACAAGAAGAGTAGCTTAGTGTAGCTTGTTTCCTTACAAATCACATACGACTAGCTGAGTGCATGTATGTTAGATATTCTATGCTGAACATTCTTTAAGCACCATTAATGTAGCATTTTCTCTTCATGAAGACCACCTTTCTTGTTCCTTATTAATGTCTAGAGAGTTCACTAAGCAATATGTAAGATAGCATGTGGATTCAATAGATTGGGTTTTATTTTCTTATCTCAAAATATATAGAACAGGTGTATATAAGTTATAAAAATCTATAGTAGGATGGTTTTAAATACCCCTTAAATGCATCTGATATATGCGGTTTTAACATAGTGAACACCTCAAGCATTGATGCAAGTACTTGCTTTGATAGAATTGGACTTCTTTGTAGTTTTCTCTACAAAATGTGATGAATTCTTGCTCCTATTAGTGCTTTAGTAGTGAGCTATGTTTTTTTGTTGCATAAGGAGACATTTCCAATTAGGATCATGAAATTGAACACAAATTTGGTTTTTTTGCATACATGGTTTGTTTGTTTTTTTATCCTTCTCAATAAATAATTAAAATAGCTAACAAAGTCAAGATATAGTAGGGTTATTAATTAGTGGTTATTGTACTCAAACTTGCTGAAATTTCACAAAAATGTTTTGCATTAAATTTGGCTTAAATTTTTTATTTTTTATTAAAAATGTCTAGCAATCCAAAGTACACAATAATACATACCTTTCCTAGTTTCCCTCAAAAAAAAGTTTTGATTTTGGTTCGAATATTTTGCGTTGGAATCTTTATTGCTCGATTATCTCCATCTTTGTTGTTTGGTTACTTCTCCATCTTTTTGCCTTCTCATACCCATCGCCGCTTGCAAGGATAGATCCTCACCTTTCCAAGCTATGGTATTCCATTAGTGCACTGCCACATCTTGGTTTTCGTGCCTTGTCTTTGAAGTGGCAAACTCTTCCACTTGTAGCCCCTTGAAAGCATTAATCTTTTCTACTTAGAACTATGGCTATTCTTTTTATGCATTGCTACTTGCCATTCATTTATGTCTAGTGATATTGATGTAGATAATATTAGAGGAAGAAT
The DNA here is from genome assembly GCF_047967505.1 of Dipteris shenzhenensis. Classification (NCBI taxonomy): domain Eukaryota; kingdom Viridiplantae; phylum Streptophyta; class Polypodiopsida; order Gleicheniales; family Dipteridaceae; genus Dipteris; species Dipteris shenzhenensis. Next base: position 44,328,293 of record NC_141608.1, on the reverse strand, counting down.
TCAATAATTTAAGATATTTATATTGGTAGCTTGTTGAAGAGACAAATTGATCATGGCCATAACGTGCACATGCATTTTCACTTATCCTCAGACTCATGGATTTCCTTTTCATATATCATTTATTGCTATAAAACTTTACTATATAATAAGAAGTTGTTGACAATAAAACAAGTGTGTGAAGCATTAAATAGGAAAGTATCTAATGGGGTCTCTTACTATAAGGGAGGATATAATTCATAACATTCTAGTAAGGTTGGTAGAGAGGCATAAAAGGTGGGATAACCACTTGATGGCATGAAAGAAAGGGGAAAAGGACAACAAGGAAGGATTCCCTAGGGTGTTGTGCAAAGGAATGATGATTATGGTAGTGCCAACAAGCAGAGTTCATGCATGGGTGTAGGTAGAGCAAGCAGGGAAAACATGTGCTTTATAAGTAAAGACAAGTTGTGCCCAAGTATGTATGATCTACAAGACAGTTACATGCCTAGATTTCAAGGGCTACTTTTTCAAAGAGTTGGTAAGGCAAAGGGATAGTATTCATAGGAAGTGAAGGATAATGCAAGGTTGGAACGTTCACCAACATGGGTGTGTGTGATTTTTCTATTTGTTTGTGAAGTGGGGTTTGCTCTCTCTCTCTCTCTCTCTCTCTCTCTCTCTCTCTCTCTCTCTCTCTCTCTCTCTCAAAATTTCTATTTTGGCTTGATCAATAAAAAAAATAGAGTTCATAAAGACCTCTAGACTTTGACTCATCCTACTTATATTTTGTAGAGGAAAGCGCATATGTATTTAAAAAAATATGTGAGCTTGAAGGGTATATGAAGTTCTAGTATTTTAGTGGGCCTTTTTACATAACCACCCATAGGGCTTGCTAGTATCCTAGGAACCCACACTGAATAGGTCCTTGGAGAGGTCAAGGACATCCTCTATGAGAGAGTGAGAGTTTTTTATAGTTCGGCTCACTCCTAGTACAAGACCCAAAAGGGCAGACTATAGGCTAGTGCTAAGATTTGAATGGGTGAAAGAGAAATTGGAAACAAATGCCCAAAAGAGGGTGATGGAGGAAGAGCAATGGGAATTTAATGCACAAAAAAGAAGAGCAATGGAAACCCAAAGCCAAACTAGGTGTGGATGAAAAAAAGATATAAGAGGACGAGTTGACTTGTGGATTGAGTCTTTCTATGTATTGATAGTGTCTCCTCATCTTGTTGTTTTTTAATGAGGTTGTATACACATCAATGACCCAAGCATGGGCGAAAGAGATGTGCCTTGATGTGTCCGTTGTGTGTGATATTTTGATTTGATTTGCAAAAAGGGGTGCTCCCATGAGCATGGGTAGCCTTGACCCCCATCACTACTTAGTCCATCCATGATATGTGCTAACAAGGGGGTTTGAACCCTACACTCAACAATCGAAAACTTACCTTTGGTACACGATGTGGGCCATCCATGATATTGAAGCTTCTTTTATTCAAGTTGTTTACACACTGATGCCTGCCCACATGAGAGAAGGGGTGTAAGTTGATGTGGTTGTCACATGCGTGAATATATTGGAACGTTGAAAAGAGGGGCGCCCATGAGTGTGGCAAACCTCCACCCAATTCCTATCCATCCCTAACAATGAGTTTGCATGATTGTGCCTGCTAATAGGATAATGTCTTCCCCTAATGAACTTGTTAGTTCATAGTTTTTTTAATTGGGTGTTTGTTGAGCACCCACCCCTTTTCTTGCACAGGTGGCATCAAGTGGTGTGTATTTGCCCTAAGGATGACTTGTTTTCTTAGTGTGTAACCCCTCTACTCCTCTCCCATGGGTGGATAGCAGGTGGCCGTGAGCTGAGGGTGGGGCACCCAAGTTCATGGGCCGCCTACCCTCCCTCGCCCACTGTCCAAAGGCCTGATAGTAGGACTGGGAACTTGCGACGTCCAATGAGGAGTTGCTCAGCATGCACCTTTTTCTTCTGTGAAATTGCTCAGTCGAAGGGCTGTCTTCTTTATAATATCCATGAGGTGTGTAAGCAACCCCATCCATTGCCTTGTCTAGCATGGGAGTCAGTGTTCAGAGAAAACCTGCAAACTATATACAATGAACCTGCAACATGTTCATTTTCACCTGTAAAAAATATTTTCTCAATTTTGTAAAATCTGCAAAATTTTAGGCAAATCAGTTATGTCGTAGTTTAAAAATCGACAAATGTTCAGGAAAACGTTCTAAAGTGGAAGCCCCAAGATTTGTGATGGGTTAAGAAAAATGTTATGTGTGAATAGTGATGGGAGTCTCATGGGAAGTGTGTATATGTGGAGAGAGAGAGAGAGAGAGAGAGAGAGAGAGAGAGAGAGAGTGTGTGTGTTCTTTCACTAAAAAAAAGTGTGGGGAGTTGGGGTTTCACCAAAAAGTGAGTGTAGCCACCTAGAAGCACAGTGTGGCCTTCCGATGTGAAAAGAGGGGTGGGAGAGAAGAGTGAGAGGACGAGTGATTTCTAAGTGTATAAAGCTGTGTCTTCAACAGCTTGAATTTGTTGGTTTTCTAGTGAGCGTAGACAAGACAGTGTATTATGTGAGTAGACAGACAGACAGTGAGTGTGAGTGTGAGTTTGTGTAGAGAAGGGAGAATGGGGAAGCGCGATGGCGTCCTTCGAGCTTCAGCAGCCTCGCCATCTTCTTCTTCTTCGCTTCGCCACTCCAGAATCGGCCTGGCTGTGGCCATCGGTATCTTGCTCGGCATCACCTCCTCTTACCTCTTCCCCCATGGCTTCTTCTCCCCCATCAGCTATGGCGCCTCCTCCTCCTCCTCCTCCTCCTCCTCCTTCTTCGTATGTATTTTGCATCTCTCCCCTTCTTGCTTTGTTTTTGGCTTCTTCGGCTTCTCTTTGCACATCTTTCCTTGCAAGAATCGATCTCTCGGAGTCGCGTGCTGAGTAGCAGCAGCCGCAATTCTTTCCCGGGATCCGTCGATCTTGCATCGTAGTGTGCTTTTGATCGATTGGATCGGTGAGGCGGTTCTGATTTGCCGCAGTGGCCTTGTTTATCGCAGGGCCGCGGATTGGGCTGCGCGTCCGCCGACAAAGTGATGGCGCTCAGAGCAGATCTGTTCGCTCTGCGAGGCGAGAATGATCTGCTGAAGGTGAAGCTCATGCATTCCGAGCAGGAGAGGGACGCGGCTCAGAAACAGCTGCTCGCATTGGCGCCGCCGACCAAGGCGGGACCGCTGGGAACCGTCAAGAGTTTGCGGACGAGCCCCCATATTTTACCCGACGAAACGGCCAATCCTGATCTTGCCAAGCTACTTGCCAGAGTCGCTGTGGATCGAGAGCTCATAGTGGGGATCGCCAACAACAACGTCAGAGAAATGGTGAAGGTGTGGTTCACTAGCATCAAGAGGGTGGGTGTCACGAACTTCCTTCTGGTCGCTCTGGATGATCAGATTGCAGAATTTTGCCGTTCCAACGACGTGCCTTACTACCGCAGGGACGCTAGCATTCCCCAAGCGCAGGCTGGCACAGGAGACAACCACGCCATATCTGGCCTCAAATTCCACATTTTGAGAGAGTTTCTGGTGCTGGGCTACAGTGTTCTGCTCTCAGATGTCGACATTCTCTACTTCCAGAACCCTTTCTTGTATCTTTACAGAGATTGCGATGTAGAAGGGATGAGCGATGGCTACGACAATCAAACAGCCTACGGATTTGACGATGTGAAGGATGACCCCAAAATGGGCTGGTCTCGATATGCACATACAATGCGAGTTTTTGTGTTCAACTCCGGCTTCTTCTACATCCAGCCCACTGTTCCTGGGATGGAGTTGCTTGACCGCGTGACATCTCGCCTTGCCAAGGAAAAAGCTTGGGATCAAGCTGTTTTCAACGAGGAACTCTTCTATCCTTCTCACCCTGGCTATGAAGGCTTACATGCCTCGAGGCGAGTTATGGATTTCTACCTATTCATGAACAGCAAGGTGATGTTCACCCGAGTGAGGAAAGACTCTAACTTCGACAAGTTCCTTCCAGTTGCACTTCATGTGAATTACCATCCTGACAAGTATGACAGGATGCTAGCTCTTGTTGAGTACTACATTAACGGCAAGAAGCATGCTTTGAAGCGATTCCCTGATGGATCAGAGTTCTAGTGATGACAAATTCACTTACAATCCACATTTCTGAACGGTGGTTTTTTCCCATTCTCTACAGACAGATAGAACAGAGTAATAGCCTTTCTGCAGAGGAATTAGATCAATTACGTGCACCGATGAATCAGTTTGGAAGATTGAAAAGCAAAGCTTCTCGATTATGGTCGTTGGTGTGGAAAGAGACAGGTAGTTCAGGTTTAAGATTCTGTTTGCATCTTTTTTCAATTTTCCATTTTAATTATCCATTGCATCTGGAGAAAGGAGGATGCTCCAGATAAATGGCAGCAGGATGATTCGTTTGCTCAAGTAGAGAAGGGAAGTCACTTCTGACTGTCTGTATACAATGCAATGCAACAAGTTAACCTGGGTCTCTATATACTTGCAACGTAATTAATGTAGGAAGTTCACACCCTGTGACCTTGCTTCCGAGTTCAGTTCATAGTGGCAGGTCTCTTGTATTGCAATAGTGTGGTTGGTGATCGCATTTGTGTTTTCAATGATCATACAAGAGCGTCTATTCTGGAACTGTGTATTCCGTTGGCAGAATTAAAAGATTGAGCTCACTTATATTGCTACCGGCTTTGCCACGAGGCATTTTATTTTTTGTTGTCTGGTGGAATGGCATCTTGGCTTGGCCGCTGTTCTGAAACCTTTTGTGTGCTATGCTCTGTTACTCTTTTTATGGATCTATCTCTAGTAGGAGGTTTTTTGTATGCAAAGTGTTTTTGGGTGGTTCACTCCAATGGCTGAATCAAAATTGTGAGCTTAGCATTACATGTTACTAGCTCTGCCATTAAGGAGTTCCTTGTAGTTTTGAATGTAAGGTAATGCATCTGCGCTTGTCCTCTGTACTGAAGGTCCCACTGTTCCCAGTTTGCTGCGCTACTTAGCAGATTAATTTCTTTGGGTATGATGATACTCGGATTAGTTAGTGGGCTATTCTTTGTGCTGTAGAGACTGAAGAGTGTATTCTTCATCTTTAATCTTTTCAGACCTCAATGTTCATGTTTTGGTATATGCTTGTAGAGAAATATTTTGCCTAAACAAGCTCACGAATGGGACTGTCTATTTGGTCAAAGTCATGTGCACGTCCTTTTCCCTTATTTAGTTCCTCTAAAAGTCAGTTCCAGGGATTACACATACGCCCACAATTTGAGCCTGCAATCGGATCACGCGTCTAGATTCAACGTTGTTATTATTCTACTCAAACTATGCTGTCCTCCTGATATTGTGATTGTCAAGGGATAATTATATTATGGGCCGAACATGCCACTTTCCTTTAGTGCAGCTGCATTTCATTCGGTTATGTTACGTTGTTTAATTACTTCTTGAAATGGGCATGAGACGTCATTGCAATTTCATTGTAAGCGATCAGGTTATGAGTTAAACCATTTTGGTACCGAGTAATTCATCTGTTTTGTTTCAGGATCAGAATGGACTCTATTTTCAGATAGAGTCCAGATTTGACTTATTATTTTAGGGGCCAATTTATTTATTGGCTTGTCCTCTAGGGAAGGCCTTTAGTAAAGGCACCCCCCCCTTTCCAAAGGGAAAATTCATTTTCCCCTGAAGTTTCATTGCTTTTTTTTGTGATTGGTTGGACCATGTGATCACCACTTTCTCCCTGTTTTTCTCTTCTTTCTATTTCGGGCAGGCCTAGTGAATGCAATTCACCTTGTTGGCCTGCCCTCTAGGGAAGGCCTTAGTAAAGGCACCCTCCCTTGTGAAAGAGAAAATTCATTTTTTTGTATATTTTCATTGCTTTTTTTGTGATTCCCTGTGATCTCCACCATTTCCTCCATGTTTTTCTCCTCTTTTTGGCTTGCCCGAGGGGAAAGGCCCCTGTAGCTTCAATCCACTCAAATTTGGGGTGAATGCTATATCTGGCAGAGATTATCTCAATTGTTCTAGTGCTCAAGTTTTTCAGTTATATGTCAATTTCTTTGGTCTTTTGCTTTGTTGAGCATTTGAAGAAGTTTTGAGCAACATTTTATGCCATCTTTGAGGTCCTATCTGCAGTTTTGACACTATTTCCATGCATATAGTCAAAGGACTTAGTCAAAGTCAATATTCTCTTCAAGGGTTGATTGTCATAGCTGTACTCTCTGTATATTGATTGTGGAAGACTTGTTTGAATGATACGGATGTCATTTATATTCATGTATATGAGGATATGCATACAAGAAGGAAAATTTGAGGATAATTATGTATGGCTTCATGTTTCATACACTATGCTATGCAACATTGAGTATAAATTAATGAAGACATTTCACATTAGGTTTAGGGTTTGTGTGTGGTCAATAAGGTTCTCTGCCATGGGTAGTCCCCCTTAAATGATTATGAGTCTTATGTTTTACCTTATTGGATCTAAGGGTATTCCCATTTACAGTTATTGTCCATTCTCCCAATTGTAAACCAATAGCCAAATTTGGAGTGAGATCATGTTGGAGCAAGGGCGTCCAAATGAGTCTATTGCTGATGCAGCCGAAGTGAGTCCAGGTTGTGGATCATGTATGTTGCCACTAGAGGTGGGCAAGCCATGAGGTTCCCATGGACTACTACCAAGGGTGAGGTCATCAATTTGTGGAGGCGTATGTTGGGACAAATCGATGTAATGGGATCATACCAAGTGTCATAAGGTTTATGGTTGTCAGTGTGATCACATGCGTGAGTGTGTGAACACGTGTGTGTGTGTGTGTGTGTGTGTGTGTAGGTGTGCCTGATGATGTGTCAAGTCAATAGGTGTGATTGAGTGAATATAGGAGTGTGGTGTGTGATTGAGAGATTCTAGGAGACATTGGCGGTCTTCTTGATTGAGATGATTGTGGATCTAGATTCCACTACTCATGGGCAACTAGTTGCCTATATGTACTCCATTCTATGAATGAATCATTTGCCATTGCCTTCATACTTGTGCCATTGTTTCTACCTCTTCTAACTTGTCATCATGCTTCCATGCTTGCACCAATAGTACTTATGTGAGAAAGTGTTTTCTCATTATGCAGGTCAAGAATGTTTGGTTGAAGTGAAGGAGGAAGTAGAGACTTGTGAGGTTGGTATAATGGATTGGCCAGGTGAAGAAAGCTCGGTGGCAGTGAAGGAGAAAGTAGACACTTCCGAGTTCAGGATCGCAGATTGTGAAGAATCTAATGGAAACATTGTAAGCAACATGGTGGAAGATAACCATCAAAGCGGTGGGTGATTTTTATTTATGGAGGTGTCTGTTTTGGTGTGTTGTTTTGTTTGCTTTCAATTGGAGAGCTGACTTCACTTGATTTGATCCAATTTTTGTGATCCTGTTCGAAGCGGACAACGAATTGATGTTTGGCTTGGAAAACTCCTAATCAAGGAGGAGGGACCTTCCTTTTGTAGGAAGCACTCTACAAATTAGATGATCTCATGTTGATGATGTCTTATGCTTGGAGGTTCCATTCATAGCTCTCTATGACAACAACATTCTACGTGTCCATTCGATGCTTCTGGAGCTGAAGCCCAACGGTTATTTTACCATAAATAGTTCTGGTCACATCATAGCCTTTGATGCAAAGTGATTGTATTTGACACAACTTTCTAGTATTGGTTTGCTAGTTTTCATTGTGTGAGAGAGGTGTTGATCGCCTCGTTTTGGCTTGCCTTGCTTACAAGGCTTTTATTGTATTGGTCTTTGACTTGGTGTTACGAGGTTGTGAGTGCCGCATTTTGGCTTGCAGAAAAAAAGCTTCTACAAAACATTGTGGTTTTCCCAAATTTTTGCCATGGTGTTTTAATACATTTGAAATGTGCAAAGATAAGATTCTATTTAACATGATTATGGAATATGCCAAGCAACTACAAAAATTTGATCTTGATAAAACAAAAGCATTCAATGATTGTAATCAATTTAACACAGACATCATCAAGTATGTGCAACAATTTGTTCCAAACAATACATATGAAAAATTACTCATCTTGTGCACATCAATTGCAACATATACATCATTGGAAAAATCATCATGGTTCCTATTCACTAGAGTTCTTCATGAAGTATAACACATTCGCTAGAGTTCTTCATGAAGTACAACACATATCCATTACACAACATGATATTGCACTGTTTGTTCATACAACATCATCTTCTAGATTGATACTTTATGATTCTCTTCTTCATTTGTCACAGCACCTTTAACTTCACTTCAAACTGCTTCTAGCCAATGATGACAAAGTAGTCACACTTTTTGAGGTTGGTATGTCACCACCAAAACAATCCCATGTGATTTTAGTTGATGAGAGAATACATCCTACAACCATTTGTCCTCTCTTTACAAGAACCAACAAGAGGAATTATGTGTTATGGACAATCAAAGATGTGGAATGACCGTGGGGCGCCAACTCCCTTTAGTAAGAAAACCTATCAAAATCTTGAGTATGAGATGAATTGAACAATATGGCATGAGTATAAATTATTCAAATTAACATGGTTGTGTTTGACAATAAAAGAGCTTCAAATATGTCTTTACACCTTGAAATTTAGATCACATGAAAAAGTTACATTAATTTGAAAGGAGATGGGTTTTCATATTTTAGTGTATTTTTTGATTTACCCCCCCTCATCCAAAAGACCCCCCCCCTTGGGCCTCACATATTATGAAAAATATGTACAAATCTTAAAATATTGCCTATTTTTCAATATATAAAGGAGGGGGACAAAATTTTCATATTTTTCCCTTGCATATTTTTTAAAGGAAATCCATGCATATTATATATGGACCTTGTCCCCCCATACCCTAGATTTTGGACGAGGGTAGTAATAAATCACAAATTGATTTGGCGCCCCAGGGGAACAACTAAAGCAGCTAGTACACAATTTCGTACATGGTTCAGCAAGGGATATAGCGAGCAAGTTCTTGTCAATGTCTTCATGCTTGAGCCACACAGTCGCAGCAATAATGAATAACGTGTACACGCTCAGAGATAGTGATGTAACTTCATACTTTAATGGTCTAGAAGTGGAACACATGCCAACTAAAAGACAAAAACATCATTTGGCAATCCCTCACAAAAACAATAATCTACGACAATCGCTTAAACAAGTAGGAAAACTGCAAGGAAAGGGAGACAAAGAATCTCTGCAAGTGAACTATATAAAATTAAACTTGTAGATACCCCTCAATATGAATGTATTTGTTGCAAAACATTGACTTTTAAAAGAAAATTGACAGCGTTAACGAAAACAATCACACCATGTCATCTATGCTAAATTTGAATATAGTGTAAAGGTAAAAGGTTCCCACATTTTGTAATACAAACATGACTATGTCAAAGCAACATTGAAGCCCGCCTCATTTCAATCAAGATTCCGTTCTCCCAAATACGAGACTTATCCTATGAGGGGCAATATGGAATGCCGAGGAAAAATAGTCAATGTCTTTGCAGATGTTGACAGGGCCTAGAGAGTACTGCCTCATTTTATTGATGATAGTGCAACAGTAATGGTGTCCATAAAGCGAAAGTTAGAGTACAGTCATAGCTATCTATGTGGCCTTGTTCGTCCATCCTTAACAATGCGCACATTACAATCACCGTTGTATAAGGAAAACCACATGAAGCTAAATTCAACTTGGTTGTACCACACCGTTGAGCTACAAAGGTATTTCGATAGGAGCAACAGTCATGACACCCGCAGCATTTGCAATGAAACAGAGAATGATGTAGACACATAATCTACACTAGCCAACAAGTAATCGATTTTGAAGACCAAGTGATTAATGTTCCACCTTCTGAGGGCTTCTCACCACTGGGCTTCTTCAAAGACAAGTATTGCGAGGAGCTTGCTTTTCCTAATTTGTTTTATGGACACCCTAGAACATACAAAATGCCAACAACTACATCATATCAGAGTGTAGCACAATGGGAATTTACAAATAAGGACCGAATGTTCACACTATCAATCGAGAACTTATTCTTTAAAGCAATGAAAATAATGATGAAACAAGTATTGTCCTCCACATGGGTATGAATGCATAAAGGACAGCTAAAACGAAGAACTCTGTGGTTAAAGATGCAATTGCTAACAAAAAATATGCTACAATCTAACATTGGATACAAAGACTTTGTGTGCTTGGGAACTTCAATGGACTACAAAAATGATACAAATACGCGAACTTCAATGGACTACAAAAACAAATTAAAGAAAAACCTCTTTGCAATGATACGTCAATTGGGCACCCACATCACACTATCAGCAGCAGCAGCTGAAAGGTTGTGGGATCCACTAATCCAATGCCTGAAACAAGTATGAAGCCCAAGCACACTGATTCAATCTCCGGAAAGCCTCACAGAGTTAAGAGACTAAATACGCTCAAATCCCGTCACCACAACATGATACTATGTCCATCGCTTTGAGGCACTAAAACAACTCCTTCAAAAGAACAGTAACATCATTGGAGAAGTAGTGGACTACTTCTTTGTAACAGAGTTTCAAAAGAGAGGAAGTCAACATGGCTATGGATTGTTATGGATAAAAGGTGCACCATCTTTAAACAATTGCACAATAGACGAACTAATAAAATTCATAGACCAATACGTAACAACAAACATTGCATTACTACATCTTCTTGGAAAAGAAATCCAAACTCACAAGCATAGAAAAGGTTGTCAAAGACGAAGCAAGCGATGTCGGTTCGGCTTCCCTAGACCACTAATGAGAGAAACAACAATCCTGCTACCACCACTGAATGATGATGTTGTTTGACATCTAGCAAACATAAAGCAAATAGCGAAGGTACTAGAAGAACCTAATACAATGAGTTTGGACTTTCAATCACTTCTATAGCAACAGACACACATAGAGAGAGAGAGAGAGGGGGGGGAGAAAAAGATGGGGATATAAATAGCAAGTGAAAGTTAGTCCAATCATTAAAATCCTTATGAGAATTTTAAAAAATCAACATTTTTTGCTTCTCACATTGGAACCTCCAATTATACCTTCCCATGGAGCAGGCCAAAAAGGAGGAGATCACATGCCCACAACCAATCACAAAAAACCTCAACGGAAAAAAATATTTTAATTTTTAGCTTTCTGAGGACAAACCGTAACCCCCCTTGGGGTAAGGCAACCAAACTAAGCATAAATTTGAAACATTACCCGAAAAAGAAATTCAAAGCCATACCTTTTAGTTGTAGATAAAGGATACCCAAACACTCTTTGAATATGGGAATCGAGAGCACATCCCAGGGGATTTTGTGCACTTTTCTCCCTTCTCTCTTCTTTATCCAAGGAAACCTCCTTATGACACTTTCAAAATTTGCTATTGAGATTTTTGCATCATAGGGTTTGTTGCATGGACATGCTAGATAATTAAGCATCTTTCTCTTTGCCCCTTACGCTCTTCCAAGAGACCACCAAAGTGGTAGTAACAATATTGAATAATTCACCAACTCAAGTAATCCCAACACTCTTATGCTTGACATCAAACAAAGTGGACTCTAGTTAGAAACAAATCAATTGAATGAATCACCAACTCAATTAATCCCAACACTTATGCAGGACATCAAACCCACTACTACAAAATATCTTGCATCTTCAATATTATTCAAAATCACCCAAATTAAGCAGTTTGGTCATACATCCAATTGTGGAATAAAGCTAGTCACGTTAGCGACATTGATATTACATGTTATGCCCATAATACCAACAATCTTACCTAACCAGACATTGGTTTAATCAAGGATCCCCAATTAAACCTCATGTGATGTATCCTATAAAAGATATGCCACATTTGGTGTGCTTCTATGGATCACTTGGCCATACTCTCCCATTATAAGTCTCATACGAGCAAGACTATACAAACATCAATAGCCTAAGAAGGAAAGTAATAATGGAAATGGAATATCGTAGATCTCATATGCACAAGACTAAACCTCACTGAATGTGTCCAATAGAAGCTCTTCCACGTCGTGTGTGATTCGTGGACAATCTCGCACTTTAAGTTCAAACCAGAAAGACTATATAATATCAATATCCTAAGCAAGAAAATAACGATAGGAAATTTTTTTCATAACATCCCTCTTGTTTAGATTAAAAACGACCTCACTTATGTGGTGCTTGGCTTTATGAGTCAACAAGTACAAGATAATGTGACCACTCAGATATCATCACCAGAATGATAAAAAGTATCTTTGAGAGATATTTGCCTTCTAGATTGGACCTAATGCTACATTATATTTCTCCTTTTTATGTTCCTTTTTCTATACATGATTTTATTGCCAATTGATTCTACATTTCCGTTCCAATGAGCAAGAGACAACAAGAGGGAGTGAGATGGACAAGGAGTAAGAGGGGGTCAAAGTTGAAATAGTGAGAGAGAGCAAGGTAAATAAGAAAGGTAATATCTGTGAGAAGTTGAGCGAGAGAGGAGAGCAAAAGCATGGCACAATCCTAAATTGAAGTTGCAATGGTGAGATTACAAAGGACTATCAACATGACAAACCGAAAACCAAGGTTAACCGCTACAGCTCACACAACCCTAAACTAAACCACTTACTATGGTTTTTTAAAAAAACCTTAGAAGGAAAAAGTACCCTAACAATCATAACTACATAATACATTGGCCACTACCTTAAATATTACATTGTTTCAAACACCCCCTACAGTCAAAATGTCCTGGTGTACAAGAAGTGAGCTTAATCATCAAAATGGAAGTAATTCCAAAGCTTTGTGAAAAGCTTGAAACTTTTCTTCGATTAGAACCTCAGTGAAAAAAACTACAAAATTCTAATGTGTAGGATAGTGAATCAAGCTGATCTCTATTGCATGCAATCTCTCTATGACATAATGAGATTGGATCTCAATGCCTTTCATGCATGCATATAACACAAGATTCCTTGCTAATGCAATAACATTCTGACTATCATTTAGCATGGGAGTAGATGGCTACAAACCGCCATGAAGATCCATCAATCTCCTAAGCATACACTTTTGACGATAGTTACAAACCCTACCTTATACTCAGCTTCACACAATGCGGATTGTTTCTTAACCAAGAAATGCATGGACATCCAACAAATCTCCACTGGTTTGAATGTCTAGCAACATAATCACCAGCTCAATTTCAATCATTGGAAGCATGCAAAGTCAAAGTCACCTCCCTTGGCATAGAACATACCAATAGACTGAGTACCCTATAAGAAAACACGCTTGACATTTTTTAACCTTTGATTTCAGTTGTGTATTGCCCTTTGAAGGGATAAGACTGATGGGTTTAGTGCCATCTCTTGTACTAGGCAAGTGGTTTGCATTTGTTTCATGCAAGAGGTAGTTTGTTGAAAGGCTCAAAAGTCACTTCTTTTCTTCCTTTCTTTTACACACTTTCATAAGGATTTTTCCCTTATATACTGACAATGCAGGGCTCAAGCTAATAATACATCATGTAGAGCCTGAAAAACTCATTTACCAATACACCATGCAAAACATGAAAAAGCCATGACTATGGCTGAAAATGCCATGCTAAGCTAAAGGGGGACCTTGAAATTTGAGGCCTGGTGCAGAAAACCCCAAGGTGGATACCTTGGGGTGTGCATAGCCTACGACATGCCTAGTCCGTTGAGACGGAGGATGAATAATAAGGCATTGACTAAATTTTTGTTGGCTATAGCAGTGAAAGCATGGCTTATCACCTCTACAAATAATATTTACATCAAAAAAGAATTATCTGCAAGAGCAGCAATGCTTTCATATGTAAGATCAAATTTTACAGGAATAGTCAAACTAGTGCATTGATGCTTTGCCTTGAAGTGCATCACAGCCCCTCTCAAGAAAAATTATGAATGCATCCATCAACTAACATAACGAAAAATCAGTGACAGCCACACATGGGATTTACTTCATAAAATGTCTTCTCTGCTACATGCTTGCAAGCAGCTACTCCCTAGTCAAAGGATAAGCTAGGAAAGTTTACATTTCACAAACAAAAATCCATTGCCTAGCTCCTAGTACTAAAAAGCCACCCCAATTCTTAAGAAAAGTTACATCAAGAACTAGACTTGAAATAGGACCTCTGCACAACCTTGCATTGAATTAAAGGTAACTTTGACATTGGATCTTAGAACCCAATCATGAGAGATTATTTTACAGGGACTACAAAATGGCCAAGGGCCTCACAAATGACAGGCCCTTTCAGGAAGCTCCCATTACTTAAGCTCATATCCAAGCTCTCAAAAATGGCTTGGTTGCAAAACCATTTCAGGAAAGCTATTCAACTTTCATGTTTGGTACTTGGCCTGCTCAGTGCTACACTTCCGCATGGACGCAAAATCCATCAATTGCATCAGGATATTCACACTCATTAGATGAATAACCAAGTTATGTAGTCCCTTAAATGGATTTTGGAATTAGAGGCCTCACTTGACACAACCCCAAAAGAAAAAAGGGGAAGTTCAAAAACCACCTGTTGGTTCAGAGGAGCATTGGAGATATGTTAACTGTGTCTAGAAGGCCACATTCTTCTGCAACGGCCAACTATATGTGCCAAATATGCTCATTTTTGTTGATATCAACATTCCTCTCGCAACAACAAAATTAAGGACGTTTGAAAGATCAATGTTCAAGGTTTGGAGAAAAATGGGGACCTGCAAGAATATGTTCTGAATTATTAGACCTTTCAAAACCCCCAAGTACTTTGTGTAGTCCACAAAAAATCAGGAAATGCCATAGTCCAGATAAAATCACAAGAAATCATTAGACTCTACATGATAAACAAACTTCTCTTCTCATTTCTCTACAATATTCAAGCCTCTAGATGTTATGTCCAGGAGTCACATAATCTGAAAAGCCGCAAAGAGAATTATTGAATTGTGCCAATTGCATCTTGACAAACCGAGTCCAACAAGATTCTATGAACTAGATATATACCATTATTGCATGTCATAAACTCACTAAGAAACATGTAAGGTTCGTTAAGTAGATAGCGGTACAAATTGGAAACAACAAAGCCAGCCCGACTGAAAAATCAAAATTGCATCCAACAACACTACCCCAAAATAAGAATTGCCAAAATAGACGAAAGGTAATGAACCATCCCAACAGTCACCCAAGACTTATTATCATTATTACAAAGCATGCCCATCCCATACATTTTATAATTACAGGTATACATTAAAGGAAGGTGACACAGCTCAACCTCACCCCTTTTGTTAAATATAATTTTTAAAATTAAAATGCACATTTACAGCCCCCCCCCCCAAAAAAACATTATGCATGGACCGTGCTGTGTACTATCCCGTACAGAAACTTCCATATGGTATGCGTACAGACCTACCTTGATCCAGAGGTGTTGTCAGAGAGCTAAATTTAGTCTATGTCAGCTTAAAAGCTGTGTCATTATGACGTGGAAAGTCATTGTGGACTCACTTTTGGGTTCAGGTAACTGTCGGGCAGCCACAAGCCCCCCAAGTAATGGCAGCTACATCTATGTCAGCTGAAATGCTGTGTCATTATGATGTGGCAATTCATTGTGGACTCACTTTTGGGTTCAGGTAACTGTCGACACAGCCCCGTAGATTGTAGAGTGTAGACTCTTAAGTTGTGACTCGTTGTTCTACTATGTTCTACAATCTCAATCTAGTGATTGGTTTCAACTTTGAGCTTCAGTCTCAAGTTGAATGTGTTAGAAAATCAAATCCCTACAGAGGGTATCCCGCAGCAGAAGATGGCCCAGGAATTTACACTCTTCATAAACATGTGTGTACTTCACAACCATTCATGTGTGCAAGCCAGCAAATAGGCTCTGCATCAAAGACAAATATAGAAGCAACACTTACATATATCTTCATGATGGGTGAACAGCCTAAAGTCCTCCAGGCACCAAGCTCTCAGGGTCTGTTTCAACCCCCAAACAACATACCTGAGACATTATATCCCAGGCATAAATCCAGATTACCTGAACCGTGAAGCTCCAACTGTGGTTCTGTATTGTTGTTCCCCTCTAAGTCACAGCATCCATCTGACCTGAGTCCTCAGGTCCTGTCAAAGAATCCCTCTCTGCTCCAACAACACCACCCAAGCGTCCAAATGACTCCAAGCACTCATCATTGTCCATCATCTTCACAAAGGATCCTGACTGCTCTTCTTACCAATCCTAAATGTCTGGCATTTTGACAGTAACACCGAAGTTCATGTACCTACTCAGTAGCACCCGGAGAAAAGTTCTATTGCCACCAGCTGAGCTGATTCCTCAAGCTCTGAGCCGGCACCCTTCTTTTGATCAACCTTCTTCCTTTTTGCTGTCTTTCACAAAATGTCATGGCTCATCGCAGGAGAAGCACTTCTTCTCTTTCTTTCTCTTTTTCTTGTTGTCTTCATCAGAAGAGTCTACTCCGTCGTCGATCTAGGCTTGCCCTTGCCCTTGCCTTTGCTCCTATCCTGAGTTATTGGGGCCTTTCCATCCTTATCCGTACCGTCATACTTCTTGCTGCAACAGCAATGGAACCAGCTCCTCAAGTCACCGACGCCGCCCTATGTCTTGAAGTCATCATAGTCACAAGACTACTATAGCTCGGGGGAAGCAATCCCAGCAACAACCTTGCCATCTTGGTCGAGCTCGTCCTTTGACGAGCTGCCGTTAGTTGATCCCGCACCACCTTCATCTTAGCGATGTGTTCCTATACTCATTCCCCTTCATTCATCCTCATGCCGTACAGCTCTGTCTTGAGGTCCAAATTATCACCTCCTTGCCCTTGCCTTTACTCCTAGCTTGAGCTACTAGGGGCCTTTTCATCCTTCTCCGTACTGTTGTACTTCTGGAGCAACAATGGAACCGACTTCTCGAAAGTCACCGACGCCGCCCTATGCCCTGCAATCATAGTAGTCACAAGACTACTATAGCTACGGGGAAGCATTCTTGCCATCCTCGTCAAGCTCGTTCTTCGACCAACTGTGGTCAGTCGATCCTGCACCACCTTCATCTTAGTGATGTGTTTATGTACTGATTCCCATTCATCCATCCTCATGCCGTACAACTCCGTCTCAAAGTCCAAGATTCCTGCCTCCTTGTCGAGCTTATACGTATCCCTCAATGTTGTCCAGGCCACGAAAGAAGAGTTCGCAGGCGATATGTGCGGAAGCATTGCATCTGCTGTCATACCCACAACAATAGCCAAGGCCTCTACATCTCGTATCTGCCATGCTCTCACTAATACAGGGTTTGCTAGCCTCAGCACTGCCATCGAGGTTGATGTGGCTGAAGTAGGTACGATGGCTTGAGGCAACAACTTTGTCCCCATCGCAATCCCCCATGACTCCTTCAACTGTAAGTGGCTCCGAGCCTTTATTTTCCACAACATGTGATTCGTCCCACCGGGCTTGCTTGTCTCACTAAAATGTGAGATTTGATATCTATTGGCCATGATAATGAACTAAAAGAGGTTTAAGGTGTCATACACATGTTTGAACCTAAGCCTCCTACCTGGGTACAATCCTTCAGACACCTGCCTGAACTTAAGGCAAGCGCCTAGGTACAATCATTCAAACATCGAGCAAAGAATCAAGGTTATCCTTCAATGCCTTCAACCTCCACTTCCTGAGAACTTCTGACAGGTCTCTGATACCATGTTACAAAAAGAAATCCCTACATAGGGTATCCCATAGCAGAAGACTGATAGATGGGTCCAAGAATTATACGCGGAATTTTTTCACTATGGAATCAAAGAGTGTCTGAAATAGTGAGCATGATAGCTGCCCTCGCGGACAAATCAAGCTCT
This sequence comes from Dipteris shenzhenensis, assembly GCF_047967505.1. Lineage (NCBI taxonomy): Eukaryota > Viridiplantae > Streptophyta > Polypodiopsida > Gleicheniales > Dipteridaceae > Dipteris > Dipteris shenzhenensis. The sequence goes on along the minus strand of NC_141608.1, from coordinate 44,310,437 downwards.
TCCCAGTCATCAGCTGCCATGTCAGATGGCTTGACACCCTTCACCCTTATGGGCTTAGCAATCTTCTTTAACAGAAGTACATTCAAGCACTGTTCTGCCCATAATGCATAGTTGTGTGCTCCTTCCAGTTTCTTTATGTTCAGAATTGAAGAATCACTTCCCCCTGATGCCATATCAAATGAGGAAAGTACCTGACTCCCTGGAAGTAAAAAGACTGAATAAAAAATTCTGATTTCTCAGAAAAAAACTGCTCTATTCAAGAGCCAGAAGCACTCTCAATGGTGCTGTTTTTACTGTCAGTAAAATCTGCAGCAAAACAGTAAATGACCCTGCAAATACTGTACCTTCTGACACACTGTTCTGAGCTCAAAGAGGCATAAAAACAGTAATTTCAGACTGCTGCAGCTGCTCAACAAGTGCTTAACAGTGCATAATCATCTGACAAAACCACCAACACTGCTGTAAACACTGCTGTACTGACTGTACTGATCACTTCTCCCACCTCAGATGAGGTATTGCACTGAGTTAAATTGCAGAAACCACTTGACAAACACCCAAAAAACAGTAAATGACCCTTCAGCCTGTCACAAAACCTGCAACAGTAAATGGGATAAATCCCAAGCAATCACCCTTATACCAAGGGGAGAAAATGCATCTGAAGATCTCTGTCGGTAACCCAAGTGCTATCAAACAAAGTCTGGGCAAAAGCCCCTTGATCTGACACCTGAATCAAGTGGAGAACACCTCAACACTGAGGTAGCATGCAATATGAAAATCTCTCTGACACTTGTACCTGACAATGTGCAATGCATAGACTGCCCCTGTGTACTCAGTAACAACACAAATCACAAAGTACAAACACCAAGAAGAAAATCTTTTGAGCACTGTCAACGATGGGCAGTTAGGGACCGAGTAAACTCGATGAGCCCTGACCACAACTGAGATTTTCAAAGTGCGTACAAAGAATGTGACCTGCAACAAATGTCACCAAATGCACTGCGGAAACAAAGCAAATGTGTGCTCCCTGGCTACACACTGCCTCAAGGCATATACTGCAAACACATCCAGGCAAAAGCCCTTTGAAATGGTCACCCAAAACTGAGAATTGCACTCAGTAAATGCATAGAAGCTTCTGCAAAACAAGCATCTGACCTTCCTGAAAGACAAGTAACTGCGCAAACACCACCACTGTGGTACAAGTCACCTCAAGCGTGAGTGACACGAGAGTATCTGCTGTACCTCAACAAATGCACAGTATACAGCTGAAATGCTTCAGGAATGCTTCATGTACTGCGCGTACATGCACAAAACAGAGTGCTTCAGCACTATTCCTCTTCCAACAAAAGTGTGTCTGCTGTACTTTTCTGTACCTGCAGAGTAGGCACGCTTCCCCAAAAGAAATCTGTCGAGTCCTTGCAGAAAAAAAAACGAATGCCCTGATGGGTGAAGGAGTCGCCCGTACAGTTGTACGGCAGTCCGTACGGCTGCCGTGGAGTAGCTGCGCAGCTTAGCAGCTATGCAGCTGCCTGATGCAGCTTCGCACTGCTGCGTACAGCAGCTGCTGTACAGCCACAACCCGACGACGCCCGCGCCCGCGCCCGCGCTGTCGCCCTGCAGCCCGCGCCTTCACCCTGCAGCCCGCGCCTTCACCCTGCAGCCCTGATCTGCTGCGCCGTGCGCACTGATCTGCCGCGCCGCCACAGTCCGTCGTCCTGCGCAGGTCTGGCCGCGCCAGGTCCGTCCGTACGGTTGTACGGACAGAGCTGTACGGCCGTACGGCTCTGTCCGTACGTCCGTACGGAAAGGGTAGGCTAGGGAGAGGAGGCTAGGTAGGCAAGGGGAAGCTAGGTAGGCTCTGATACCAGTTGAAGGGGGGAGAGAATGAAGAGGAGCAAGAGAGTGAGAGTAAGAGAGAGTGACACTCTAGTGCGGGTGTGAAGGATGATGAGCCACACCACAAACTCACTTATGTTTTATTAGGATTAGGTTTACCCTATGACTGTCTTAAGACAGTCATAGGTGTCCTATCTTTAATGAAGTGTTGGCAATGTGCCTTTACCCCAACACTTCTTTCCTCATTTTCCTCTTCCATTCATTCCATCCATATGGGGTCTATATCCTCCATTGTGATGATGCCTTCAAGCATTGAAATCCCCTTCCAAAATAATTGCACGGCCTTTACAAAAGCTGGCTATGTCTTTCCCAAATGCATGAGGGGATCTTCTCTTTGTTGTGTTTGTAGATGGGTGATTTCGGGGGTACAAAGTAACATGCTGCCAGTCACATGTCTCCTCCTTTTGCCACTATCTTTATCCATATGTACTCTTTATGTGGGTCTTCCTTTACGAACTTAGTTGTTTTTTTCCATGTCTTGCTAATGTAGCATGTCGTCCCCCCAAAGCCCCGTCCGCTGTGTCTTTTTGTGTTCAACGAAGCCCTATAATTCTGGAGTTTCATTTTCTTCATGCTCCCATGTCTCCCAAACTATAAGTATATCTGTTACCGATATTTCCTCTTCCAGTGCGATGGCCTTTTCCAAGGTCCATCCTTCCACATTCCATATTTTGATCCTGGCAGGGGAGAGAGAGAGAGAGAGAGAGAGAGAGAGAGAGAGAGAGAGAGAGAGCACATACGTTTTGTGGCAATAGAGCGTTTAGAGAGGGTCATATTCTTGTTGAGTTGGTACTACATGGATTTGGGAAAGTGGCATAAGACAATGAGTTGCTTCATAGCAATAGAGAGCTTTCTCAATTGGGGAGGGGCCCTATGTTATAGCTGCCCACATCGGAAAAATAAGTATGACAATTTGTGACGGAACGAAGGAGACCCGTTTAAGGTAAGGTGAAAGGACAAAAATTAATACAAAGGCGGTGGGAGATATTTGAGAAGCTATGGGCAGTGGTAGATATCCCAGAAGCTTTGTATCCAAAAGGTTCTTGGCTGCCGCGCGAATATATAGAGGGGAGAGAGGGGTTGAGGGGAGGCTGAGCGAGGGGTGAGTGAAGGGAGAGAGGAGTGGAGAAGGAGAGCAGAGGGGGAAGGGATGCAGATGGCAAGGCAGAGGGGATTTGTGAGGGAGGAGGAAGTGGCGCTGAGAGGCGAGCATGGCGACGTGAGGAGGGTTTGTAGCTTAGCTTAATGTGGCATTAGCAGAGGCGGCCAGCTCTTATTAATTGAATTTGTAACAGAGGGTTACTTTTTTACTTAGGCTAAAAGTTAGTAGAAAGGCCTTTATTGGCTTGTAAGTGTTTTCTTCTTTTTTTAGGGGATACCATAAGTTCCCACGTGGCATCCTAGGGGGTAATCCCATAAGAAATACTGCTTTGTACTACCCTGCGCCATACCTATATAAGGGCTCTAGTTGTACTTGGCAAGACATTCATGACTTGTACTTCATTACTGAAATAGAAATTACAGCAAGAGTTCAATACTCAGCTGAATTCTAAAAAGGATTGACTTCCTCCTGTCCTTGTGCAGCCCCTCACAAGTCTCTGTTGTAGGTCCAGCCCATGACCTTCCACTCCTGCCTTTTTCCTAAAACATAAGGTACTTCCCTACTCTAACTTTCCTGCATATTCTACCAATTTTAGGAAAGTTTACTGTCAGTTAGGAGCAGTCCTGTTGCATTGGTATCAGAGCACTTTTCGTGGGAACTTGTGGGAAATTCTATGTCCAATCACTGTGAAATTTGGAGCATCTACTCTTGAGCCTAGGGCCTACCTCTCTGCAAAAATTCAGCACCAGAAGTACTTTCTGTTGTGAGCTGCCACATGACAGGCTCTAAGAAACCCTGATTTTCAAAGTGCTCAGAATTTGGGGCTTCTTGCATCAGTGGAAAGCCCTTGCTTCCCTGATCATTTCTATGTGTGGGAATCCTAAAATGGTGGAGGATTGAGTCAACATTGAAGTGGTTTTCTCTCTTGCGCAAGAAGCTGAAGAAAGTGACGATCTGCTGTTTTCCTGCACCAAACTAAGTCATTCTTGGCTTGATCTGTTTGCATCAATCTCTTGAGGCTACTCCCTAAGTCTGGTGGTGATCCGAGACGGTTTGGGGAAGTTATGAGCAATTCTGGACTGGCTGGCATGGAGTAACTGCTGCGAATTTCTGATGTACAGCTCCATTTCGGGTCAGCTGTAGTGCATATGGTCGCCTAGCTCCATGGATGCAACTGATTAAGTGTGATATTGATTTGGACTTTTGTTAATGAGCAATTCGAAATTCAGTTGCAACAATTAGCGCAGGGTTGATATTTGCCAAAAGATCTAGCAATTTCTTGCAATCCAGGTGTAATGTTATAGATTTCTACTCCTGATTGGCTCTTTGGTTCAGTCTTGGCATAAGGATCGCCTAATCAAGTGGGAAATTTCAAGTTTTCTCTCTGAAAGTTGACCTGCGAAATTAGGGCAACACTAGCATTTGGGGCTTTTGGTACTGGTTTTTGATCAGGGCTTAAGACAGTCCATTTACTCTAGATTCAAGTCATTAAAGATGCCTGTCAAGAGGTCTACTCATCAAGCTAGTGAGCAGCCAATGGGTATCTTTGATTCCATCCCAGAAAAGGAACCAATTGATGATCAGGCTGTAGTTTATGAGCCCAATGATCCTCATGTTGGCAATGTTCAAGGGGATTTACCAGCAACTCCTCAAGTACAAGCATCCCTTAACCAAGAGCAGATCATAAAGAGTTGTATGGACCTAATGCTACAGATATTCAAGGAGTTAACTAATGAGATTAAGACCAATAATCAGAGGATTGACCAAAGGATGCAGAACATGTCTGCCACTTTTAATAAAAGGTTGGACCAGTTCAAGAGAAGCCAAATTTATGATGGAAAGAGACCTATGGATCCCCAAATTGATGGAGACTCAGGTTCAGATGATGATGATGATCATCCTATACATGTAACTGAACCGGTTGGTTTTATGGCTTCTACCCGAAGGACCTATCACTCTAGTGGAGTTACAGCTCATATGAATAAGGATTCAGCACATGGTAAGACTCCTAATAATAACAGTTCAGCAGCTGACGAGTTGTGTCAAAAATTCCATGAATATAAGTTGGCTACCAGCAGACCTTAGGGCAGCAATGACATTCCAGCAATATATACAAACAATTAAATCTATTGAACCAAAAGGACCTATTCATCAAGACAAAGATATGAAAGACAAGATTATACTTCCTAAGTTCAAAGGTGATTCTACCTCTCCAGAGGAATTGGAGGAATGGCTCAGCAAGATGGATGACTACTTCCTTCTATATCCAAAGGGTGATCAAGGTAAAATCAGATTTGATGTTCTTCATCTGGAAGATTATGCCCACTCTTGGTGGCGGCATCTACAGCAAGAAGGGTTAACTTTTAATGCTTGGGATGAATTCAAGGCTGAAATGCTTAAAACTTTTATATCTCCTTTTACTAGGGATCAATATATTTGTAAGTGGTATGATCTTACTCAGCAAGGATCAGTGAAAAATTATACCAAACAATTCTCGAAATTGGCTCTGTTTGTTTATGGTATTGATGAAAGAGTTAGAATGCTCAAGTTCATCCATGGTTTGCACCCTAGTATTGCTTCATATGTTGCAGCTCAAAAGCCCAATTCTCTTAAAGAGACCATGCAGTTGGCAGAGCTTTATGAACCCAAATACAATGGGAAGGAGAAGACTTTGGGTATTGGTCACTTTGGAACTAAGCCTATGGTCAAAGGGGTTTCCAATGATGAAAACAAACTTCCTGCACCTGCTACAACTTCTTCTATTTCTAGGTTCCCCACAGTGTATGGCAGTGGCATGGGACAACCTAAGGCTTACAAGGCTACAAATGTAAAGTCATTCTTTAAACCCACTCCAAAGGATGATCTGAGTGATAAAAGAAACAAGTTGGTTAAGCAGTTATCTCAAGCAATTGTTGATGACAAAAAGAAGAAGAATTTGTGCTACCTTTGTGGTGAGAAGTGGACCCTTGAACATAGGAATGTGTGCAAAGCAAAAACAGGAGCAAAGTTGAGCTTGATTCTAGAGATTCATGAGGATTTATCTCCTAATACTTCTGCAACAGAGTCGAATATCAGGACTGTGTGAATGAAGGCCTTAATGATGATGAGGATCATAGTTCCAAAGGGGGACCACCTTTCCCTTTGATCCAAGTGGGTTATCCATGTTTGATACCATACTTATGGATGATAGTTTGCCAAGGCGTTCAAATAGATCTAGACAATGGAACATTGAAGTTGTTGAAGGATATGAGGATGAGATCAGAAATTCTGATGGAAATGATGCTGTGAATGATGATGAAGTGTATTGGGATACACAATTAGTTGTGTACAGCATATCTCCTGATGTTTTTATGGGCTGCAAGGGGCTCTCAAACCTTTAGGTTAGAAGGAACAATCAATAACAGACCAGTCCACATTTTGGTTGACAGTGGGAGCACTCATAACTTCATTAATGCAAAGACACTTCAAAGAGTGAAGTTATGCCCATCCACTTTGGATCATGGGATCAAAGTTGAGGTGGCTAATGGTCAGCATTCCCACAGTAAGCAATATTGTCAGGCTGCTCAAGTGCAACTTTCTCAAGACTATACTTTTCAGGGAGATCTATTTGTCTTGGAAATGGGACCTATTGACATTGTCCTTGGTTGTGAATGGTTGAGAACCTTGGGAGAATTCTCTATGGACCTTGATAGGCTATATATGAAGTTTATGCATGACCTCTAAGCTCATCCAGTAGATCATCAATTCTAGGGATAGGAAACCTATTCTTAACTGTCATTTTGTTCAAATCCTTGTAATCAATACACATTCTAAATGAGCCATCCTTTTTCTTAACCAATAACATAAGAGAGGCAAAGGGTAACTGACTGTGTGTAATAAATTCCTTGTCAAGGAGTTCCTTTATTTGCCTTGCCACCTCTTCCCGTTCAACTCTAGAAAGTCTGTATGGAGCTTTGTTGATTGGCTTAGATCCTGGCTCCAACACAATTGCATGATCCACATCTCTCATGGGAGGGAGATGGTTGGGAAGATCAGCAAATACGTCAGAGTATTGCTGTAATAGGGACTGCATGTCTTTATCCTGCACCAACAACCCATTACCCTCTTGAGACTTGGTCAACTGAATAGCATAGACTCCACAAACACTTTTGAGATCTCTAGCCATTCTTCTTGCAGAAATTAAGGACAATTTAGGAGATTGGTGACCCATCAAAGTGATGTGCTTACCTGGCAAAGTACTTCACAAAGATTGACTTAAGGTCAGGCTATCATCAAATAAGGATGAAGGAGGGAGATGAACATAAAACTGCCTTCAGGACAAAACGTGGGCTTTATCAATTCAAAGTGATGGCATTTGGCCTAACCAATGCACCTGCAACTTTCCAGGCCCTAACGAACAAGGTATTGCAGCCTTTCCTCTATAAATTTGTGTTGGTATTCTTTGATGATATACTGATCTACAGCAAAACGAAAGAAGAGCATTTATTGCATGTCCAGCAGGTATTGGAAGTATTGAGCACACACCACTTGTATGCCAAATCAAGTAAATGCACTTTCATGGCTAAAGAAGTGGAATATTGGGCCATATTGTCAGCAGTAGTGGCATTAGGGTGGATCCCAGCAAGGTAAAGTGTGTAAAGGATTGGCCTATACCTCAAAATATCACCTAGCTGAGAGTGTTCCTTGGTCTAGCATCATTTTATAGAAGGTTTATAAGGCATTTTGCCAAATTGGCAGCTCCTCTCACTGATCTTCTCAAAAAGAATGCTTTCCAATGGTCTGACAGTGCCAATAGGAGCTTTGAAGCATTAAAGGAGGCATTAACTTCAGCGCCTATCTTGGTATGTCCTGATTTCTCTCAACCTTTTATAATTGAGGCTGATGCTAGTGGAAGGGGCATTGGAGCTGTCCTAAAGCAGAGTCATGGAGTCAGTGCCTTTGAAAGTCGGAAATTGGATGACAAAGAGTCAAGTTTCCACATTTATGACCAAGAGATGTTGGCAATCCTTCATGCAATCAAAAAGTGGCACCACTACATTATGGCAGCCATGTAACCACACTTATGTAGTGAAATTCCCTAAGTTTTAAGGTTTGGGATCATAGCAAACCTGTGGTTTCTACACAAATTCGAAAATATGAAGAAACGCTTTCTTTTAATATTTCAAATATAGAATGCATAGATGTATTTCTTGGCAGAAGTGGTTCTTTAGATAGAACCGGATGTGGATTATGTGGGTCACACAAATACTTTTTATATGCAGGATTAACATATTACTTTGGAGGCTGACCTTAATGGCCCTGTGGCCAAACTTCTAATCCGTAGCTTGATAATAAAGACAAGCAACTATTATGTCATGATGCTTCTACATCTTTAGTCCTTTGTAACTTGCTGAAGTTGATTTGATGTTAAATGAGCTTAATTCTATTGCTCATGTTTGCTTCATTAAATCGTACTTTAAAACTCTCTTGTGAATTAGATAATAGTCGTAAGCCAAAAAATAGTGTTTTTCGTGCATTCTTGAAGCAATTCTTTCTGAAAATATAGTTTTTAATACCAACAACAATATGAAACTCTTGGACAGCTCTCAATCTTCAGTATATAAAGCTTATTCCATAGATGTGGAATGTCGTCTAGTGCATTTTGGATGTACTAGCAGGATTGCTAGAGCTTCTTGTACGCCACTTTGTCATACAGCAGTTTCAGATTCTCAAACTAGATGGAATGCATTTGTTGGACCTTCTATGGACTCTGAAGAGTCGTAGCTGCTTCAGAGTCTGCTAGCTGAAGTTTTGCTCATTTCTGCAAGGCATGGTTTGCACATATCTTTTAACATAGATCAAGAAACCTATCGGTGAATGTAGCCTACCAGTTGTTGGTGCGAGCACCACGGTAACCTTAGGACATGAACTAGAACCCTAAGCATATTGCAAAACAGACGCTCTCTCTTTCTTGTCAATGCCTTAGAGTTGGGAAATCTAGCTTGTAAATGATGGCGGAGCATTAGAAAGATCTTAGAACCTTTAGGGATAAATATACCACACCCACCCGACAAGAGGCTCACAGTTGACATAAACGTTTCTACCTTAAACCATGTCACATTTACCTAACCAACTTCATAACCTAGGGTAAATAAACTACAATCATGCAACAAGAGCCTCACAGTTGGCATGAATGCTTCTACCAGCAGGAAAAAAAAAGAGGTTAAAAGGGGGATGAAAAACGCATGCAAGCGGTTCACTTACCTTGTGTTACCTCCTAAAAAGGTGGATATTAAATTTCTTTGCAATATTGGGCTAGGGTCGTTACTCCTAGCTGCAACATCACCGACTGTTTGGGCTGTGATCTCAGTTCTTGCTTCTGGGGATTGAAGAGCATAGGATATTGATTGCAATTCCTGGTACATCAACCATCTTAATTGTTAGAAAAGGAAAATACAAGGATGAAAGGTCCTAGAGTAGTAAGGGTTACAAAACAAGCTGGGTCACCATCCAAAAAAAATTTACCTTCAGTCCCGAACTTCCAAATGAAGAAGCTGCCCGCTCAAGTCGAGGTCTATGAAAACCCTGAAGAAAATTTTTGTGTAATGATATGTTAATACATTCTCTTCAACCACACCCATGCCAAACATACAACATCTGCCACCTCCCTACACAATATTATAGAGCTCAAGGAAGACATCTAAGAAGGGAGACAACATTGTACGCACAACCACTTATCAATCAATTAATACAACAACACACAGGCAAGGCACGATTCCAATCAATTAATACAACAACACACAAGCAAGGCACGATTCCGTATCATTAAGATACAAGCAGGAATAGTCGTCCACTATTGCTAACCAATAACAAGCATGCATGCACAAGAGAACACCTTACTTTTTCACCTATAATATGGTGACAATGAGCCTTAGTGTGTTAAGCCAAGGAGAGGCACCCAAGAGTAGCGGCCAAAGGCAGAAACATGTAGGAGCTAGTCTAGTCCATAGTCTAACCGTGGTGCAAATCCCGAGGAAAAACTAGGCCTGGTTATATAAAAGAGGAAGGGGTACCTTTAAAGTGACAACCCCTCAAGTGGGTTGAACCATTCCCATCGCATAAGTACTTGATCGAATAACACACCTAGCAGCGTGTTTTTTTTACAGATGTGCATGACACTAAGGCAAAAATGGTATTTAATGCTCGATCGACCATGCAAAGCATATCCGATGGGCACAATACTTTTCCTATACCTTAACCTAGGTGGTATTGAAATGTTCTCAAAGAGGCACACCCATCCGATAAGTACTTGGTCAGATAACATACCTAAGGGCATGTTTTTTTATGGATGTGCATATCACTACAGGAAAAACATTGTATAATGCGTAATCGACCATGCAGAGCATATCCGATGGTGACAATACTTTGCACGCATCTCAATGTAGTTGAAACGGACTTGCGTGCAAAGTGGCGTCCCCATCCGATAAGTACTTGTTTGATTAACACACTTAGGATCGTGTTTTTTCATGGTTGTGCATGACACTAAGGCAAAAACGGTGTTTTATGCCTGATCGACAATGCAAAGCATATCTGATGGGCACAATACTTTACACACACCTTCAACTAAGTGGAATTGACTTACATGCAAAGTGGCACTCCCATCCCATAAGTGCTTGATCGGATAACATACCTAGCACTATGTTTTTTAACGGATGTGCATGACACTAGAGCAAAAATAGTATTTATTGCTCGATCGTCAATGGGGGTTAATAGTCAATCAAAGAAAAAACATGAGAAGCATTTGAAAGTTTTTTTTTTTTTAACAAATTGCTTCACCAACATGAATTATACGCCAAAAGATAAGTGTGAGTTTTTCACTAAGACTTGAGGCATGAGATTCCGTGAGGTTTAGCAAAGGCTAAGGCTATTCTTGAATGGTCTTATACAAGAAATTTTGAAGAGTTACAAATATTCCCTACATTATCAGATTTTTATAGAAGGTTTATAAAAGACTATGCCAGAAATGTTGTTCTGCTGGTGGAACAACTTATAGGAAATGAAAGACCTTTACAAGGCAAGAGATTAAATAGAGATTTAAGACTACCAAATGTATTACAACCATTACACCTTTATAAGGCAAGAGACTAAATAGAGCTTTAAGGCTACCAAATGTATTACAACGTTAAAGGTGGCAGAGATCTACCTTTTTTATTGAAGTGAATGTTAGCAATTATGTTGTGGGAAGAATTTTGATCCGAGAAGGATGAGCAACTTTGATCTGAGAAAGATGAGCTATAGCTTTTTAAGTAAATCTGTCTAGAGAAGGAACTACTTTTATTATCCATGCTTTGGTAGCATGGAGGCATTTGATTATATCGCGTTAGTTAGAGATCTTTGTGCATATGAAGTGGTTATGTAGCCAAAAGGTGGCAGATCTAGGTCTACCTTTTTGATTGAGGCGAATGTTAGCAATTGTGTTGTGGGAGCAATTTTGATCCGAGAAGGATGAGCTATTTCTTTTAAAGTAAAGCTGTTCAACCCATGAAAAGGAGCTGTGTTTATTATCCATGCTTTGGAAACATGAAGGCTTTGCTAATATCATGCTCTGTTTATGTAAATATAAATATAAATGTATAAAAGAAAATAAAAATAAATAAATAGATGAATATAAAAAAATATAAATTTGGTATGCTTTATGTGGGTATGAGTCTTGTGTTGGAGGTGTATGCTCCACCCTCTGTTACCCTTCACAGTAGCTTAATTGCTCACTTGTAAGGTACAGGGTCGGCTGGGATATTTGTGCCCTGCCCATCTCCTGGTGGTTATAAAAGTGGGAGTTCCACTCTCACTCTCTATCATCTATTGGCTCCTTGCAAAACCTTAGGGAACAGAGGCAGGTACTACAGCAATAGCTCTCTAGTCCAGCATTGTTGTAGGCATGGGAGGAGCAGAGATTAAGGTGGTTCAGGACCACAGTTAGCCTTGGTGTGGGAGAACTTGGGCTCCAAGAGCTTGGCAAGGCTTGTGTCAAGCAGGCTAACCACAGAGTTATCAAGGGTTTATTACGGGACTGACTACAGGTTATAGGAAGAGCCCAATCATATTTGAGGACTTTGGAGACATGACTCTTGAGGAAGAATTCTGAATGAAGATGTATGAAGGATTCCGAATGAAGAAATACAGGAAGAAACAGTCAACAAGGTAGCGACAAGAAGCGTGAATTCCTGGGAGGAAGCCATGAAGATTGAAATGGTATCTGTACTTTGGACATAATGATCAAGCTTGGAATGATTACCTTCAGGACAGTTCTTGCTAGTGTTGCACATCATAGTTGGCTAGTACTTTAGAAATTGAGCCTTGGGACCTCAGTGAGGCTCTAGGGTTTCAACTTTTAGATGGAGTATACACCAACACAAGACTCAGACCCACATAAAGCATACCAAATAATATTTCTTTATTTACTTTTTATTGTTTATTTTTTTCAAACCTATTGGACCAATTGGGATATTAGGTGTTTGCCATCTATGGGTTCTAATCCCTTTCCAAGAATGGGGAGAAGAGACCAGCAGAGCACCCAAACAGTTAGCCAGGAGCAAAACAGCTTGAAGATGGTCTCTGGATCCCAAATTGGTAGATCTGTAACACATCCCCACCATACTTTTCTTCTCATCCCAAAATTGTTGTTAAGATAAAACAATCATATGCCTTAAAGATTCAAAACACACAGCTCTAAAATGGGCTTTGCTGCTGGAAAAGTGAAGAAGTGGATCCACAATGTACATATGTTTAAGCACAATCGTAAATACAACGCTTATGTTTACCCTGATCAGTGCAGTCTTCTCCATTCCGAAACCAAAGGAAATTATTCAGGAAACTATTCTTTTGGATGATATTAAGAAATGCCAAACTCTGTATATTGTTCAAAAACCGGTAAGAAATGGCATGATACAGAAATTCCATCTCAAACAGTCATGACAGAAGGTTGGTTTGGACACCTGTAAAGGTTCAGGTTGTTGAGTGGCATGCATATTCCCCACAAAATTGCATAGATAGACAACTCCACAATTGGCTACATCCTGCAAGGACATGCAAATATTAAAGGAGATTCACTAATCATCATGTGACATGGATACACAGAAAACCACATAGAAAAGGACACTGTCATGTCTCTGCCTGAGTCATGTTTAACAGCAAGAGTGTCTAGAGCTTGCCTGTTTATTTTCAATGGAGTCAATCTTCACTCCCTGTTTCAATATACAACACATCATAAAGGTCGGAGCAAGCACTCAGAAATACAAGCAACTAATACAATCAGAACCTATTTGATAGACTGAAACAGAAATACAAGATGAACACAGTTGCTACTTACCAGGGTTTTTACAAGCTTTTGCACAGTCTCAATCTCAAGGCCATACCGAGCTACATCATTCCGTACTTCTGTGACCTGCAGGAATAGGTCACATTAGACTACCCCAAAACAATAGAGAAGCAGAAGCTGGAGCCTGTTAGGAAAAGGGCAGAGCTTCAAAAACACAATCTGAATCCTTTCCATATGTAAATAGCAGACAGGCCTTCAACAAAAGCTTAGCATGCTTAAAAGCTCAGTTCAGTAACATCTAGCAGAAGGGTGGAGACAATCATCATCTTTAGGGCTATGCAAGATTACCAAGTCCAACAAAAATGTAGTGAATCGCTTGTGCTCCAGCAAAGCAAAAGCAGTAAACTAACCTCATTTTTCAACTCGCCCTGTTGCTCTATACTCTCATCCAAATTGCTGGAAAGATGCTCCAGTTTCGAAGTTAAATGCCGTTTTGTTGCCTGTGGTATTAAGTCCAAATCAGATTAACAATGAACTGATGATGCTCCAAAAACCAAGTCAGTATGGCATCCAACTTAAAGCAAGGATAGCAGAGAATCCCAATGAGGCACCCTTAACCCTTTACACATACTGAAAGTGCCGATGAAACTTGTTCAACTTGCTTTGAAACGCTCACAACTGCGTTTGACATGGTACGCCTTGTCACATACATAAGTTCTGAAAGGGCAAATCCCTGGATTGAACTTATCTGTTAGTAGAGAATAGTTTGGAGGCGTAAAGCTGCCTGCACTTCCATGCTATATATTTGGGAAACTTGTGAACCTCATCATCTTTCCCAAATTTCAGAATAAGATACATCATACAACAAAGAACTCACCCTCCATCGTAGATAACCATAGCCAGTGGCACCAATAATCAATGCAGGGACAGCAATAGAAATGTAAGAGCCTAAAAAGCACAAAATAGAGCGACTTTTAGAGGGGCATTACATCAGAAACAGATTTTCAGAAACTGTCAGAAATACGAAAGTACAGGAGAAATTTCTCCAAACCATCTAAGAATTCCAAACTTTAAGAGTTCAAAGGAATTTTAAAACGTATAAAAAGGCCATCACAGCTAAGTAAAGTTAGTGCATACCATCTCAAAGTAAAAGTCTGTAGAGAAAAGATGTGCACTTGTTAAAACAGAATAGAACCAAAACCTGAGTAATCTCTATTGTTCAAGGGATTCTAACATGTCTTAACATTAGACACGTGAACCTTAACAACCATGCTTTTAAGCAAGAAATTGGGCATCACTCTTTATAAAGCACATATTTTCATGGCATAGTTTCTCAAGATTTGACGCCGGATGCTACCTGTAGTTGGAATATTCCATTCTAAATGGCCATCATGCTACAAATTTATAGTGCTAAGCATGCATGCTTTGGCATTAGCTCTTTTGAACCTTGTAAATCAGCATGTAGGGAACAATTTGGCAGGCATGGAATTTCCTGCAGCTTGCTTTGGTGAACATGTTAAGAGATTAGGTTAGCGTGAAAGAGTAAGAGATGAAAGAAATGATTCCACAAGATGTTACCTTGGCCAAGATAGAATGGCTACCATGTAAAAGCATTCTTACAAGAGCCAAGAGGCGCTACTTCACCCAAGATGGCTGCAGCACCTAAACTATGAAACGCCACTTTGTCTTATGCAAAAAGCATGCTTTTTGCTTATTTGGGTATAACATATACATGTCGGATACCCGAGTTACACCTTTCAAGTGTTTGTGTGCAGTCATACACTAATGAGTAGTTTGAACTTATTCAACCAGGTGTGCTTTTAAGTTAGGCTGGTCCTTGCCATCTAAAAAGGATATCGATTTGTAACTGAGAATGTAAGGGTGCAGAACACAAGGAAGACTACGAGATGGATGAAGTATAATGTAATCCTCTGTAACAAGGGCAATACTCCCCATTCAGTGATCTGGGATGAGAATCTAGCTCTGGATTGCGGTATGCTTACAGGTCACAGACCACAGCAGTTCTAATCATTCAGTTGTGCGATTGGATGCTTCCAAGCAGTCATTAGATACATACATGTCAAAGACATCTGCTCAGTCCGTTATCGTATAAATTGCACCCAGAAAATAAGGATAAAAAGTTCAGTAAGTTAAGGATAAAAAGTCAAACAGATGGCTACCAACGTATATCACGAAAAACCTCTTAACCCAGAAATTACAACCTTGCTATTACCTTTGGAGCTCCCTGTTACAACTGTGATTGATGATCTTTCAGAAGCCAAGTGACTCAATTCTTGTCTTAATCTGTTAAGCTGCATTCAATTGATATGCCACTCCGTGAGAAAAACAAGAACACGCTGCTTCCAAAAAGGAACACTTTACCATCCTAAAATTTTCTTCAGTGCAAAATCATAGTGAATGCCCAAATTTAATCTTTTCGGTTACATGCAAAAATATGTTAAAGTGCAAACAAAGTCCTATTGTTACATACCTGTCCCAAAAGATTAGAGTCAACAGAACTCTGTCTAGTGGACTCATTTTCATTCTTTAAGTGTTTCACAAGAACCTGCGAGCATATCAGCAACATGAGCAAGCAGCTGATGACAGTGCTAACAATTCTTCAGACATTATTCAATTAGATAAGAGGGAAAAAATATATACATACCTTGCATGCATCATCTAAAAAATCTGATAAACTACCATTTTTCACCAGTATGGAACCTGCTATACCTGTAAACATAACATAACTACAATTTAAATGGTCACGATAATATTTGCCGAAGCCGTACAATAAGAACAGCGACAATCAGTGCAGAGTTCCTAATGCATTGTCATGGAGAGAGAGAGAGAACAAATTCCAGAGGGTCACAGCAGAAAAATATGGAACCCCTGCTAATAACTAGACAAAATCGGAAAGCTGTCCTAAATTTAAAAGCTTTAACATATTTTCTTTTTTGTTGACTTTGATGAAACATACCGGTTGATAATATCACTGCATGCAATGAGAGTCAACTAAACTAAAAATCTGATGGGTTCTCCCACAATGTTGAGAGAAAAATGAAATAATTCAGGATTTAGAATTCTAGGACACAGTTTTACTGTTAATGGTCCAAAGTCAAAACTGGCAAACTCGAATAGAAAATATTTAAAATTTAAATACCTACTACAAATTCCGTAAAGTCAACAGTTTAAAATCTAAAGTAGATAACACTAACCACAATATTCAAGGTGGAGGGAAGGTGCCGTACAGGCATCATGTTAACACCAAAGTGAAGTCCTCCCAAATTCCATCAACAGCACACAGGCCAGTTTTATTGAGGAATGCAACATCGCAGACAATGTAATTACTTTCTGGGAGGCCATTGATCAGGCACAGCACCTCTCACAGCCTCTTGCGCGCCTCCTTCAGAGTTAAGAAGGCCTATAACAAAGTAGATAGTACTTTCTTGGAGGGCACCATGATCATTAGGGACTGTTTTAGGGATACAGCATGAAGTGAAAAGCAGAAGTTTGATAATGAAGAGCTCACCTACCATGTGTATGTCAAATAAATATTGACAATCCTAGGTATCTTCAAAAGGTTGCATCACTAATATCGGAGCAAGATAAAAGTCAAGACAGCCCACAAGATGCTGAGGTGATTTCTTAAGCAGCCCAACTTTTCAATCAAATAGCAAAAACAGTTGACTTCAGAGCAGTCATATGATTTCAACATTGATATAAGAAGAACAACAAAATGTGGTTGCAGATGCCATGTCGAGAATGCGGTCTTGCTTTTGTCTACTATCTCCACCCATCTACCAAAATTTGCTGCATGGAATTCAGGAGGAGTACATGAGAATTTGAGGGCAGCAGCAATATTTTCAGAATTGCGGGGCTAAGGATGCAAGGATCATCTTGAATTTAGGCTGCATTATGGTACATTGTGGTCTGTAAGTCAGGATTATTTGGTTCCAAACTCACTTGATTTTGTACGCATGCCTGAGTTGAGCACACTATGATTATAGAATGTTGGTTGAGAGAGGGAGATGCACTCGTCTCCTGCAAGGACATACAGGCATCACAAAGACATGTGAGCGGATTAAACAAACATACTAGCAGGAAGGACTTTGGGGAGATGTGGTGAAGTATGTCACAAATTGCTTGCCATGAGGACACGCCTTTGCGATTGACCCTGTCTCTCCAGCGTACACGATACATGGACAGCAGGTCTTCCAGATTGAGATCCATGATGAAGTTCAGCCCTCCCGCTCACACCCACCACCTCTATCGAAGGATGGTGTGTGGGAGAGAGTTTCCAGCATCACTGCCTGGAACGTCGGGGTCGCTTGATGCAGTCGGGATGGGAGGCCAGCCTGACACGACCCCAGCACTCCTGAAACCTCTGACCTGCAAGCAAACACAAGAACACATCAAACATGAGCAGGCTGCTCACCACCCAACCATGACACGTATGGGAGCTACGCTAAGATGCACGCATGCGTACACAACTCAATCCAGGATCATACCAAGCATTAGGGAACGAGACTTGCTCCCATTCAGCTCTCTGAAAACTAAACCCCTCGGCCCCTTTTATAGGCTTGGCCCCAATGCGCCAAAAATAGCAAAAACCCAAATCTGGTTCGTACCCTTGCCACTCAACCCGAGAATCAAGCCTGCCTAGCCCTAAGCCTCCCCAAGCTACCTGAGCTAGTCTTGTGTACCTCGGTACATCTCAGATACCAATCATAGGGAAGACCCGAATCTGGTTCGTACCCTTGCCACTCAACCCGAGAATCAAGCCTGCCTAGCCCTAAGCCTCCCCAACCTACCTGAGCTAGTCTTGTGTACCTCGGTACACGTCAAATACCAATCCGTGCACATGACATACTTCCCCTCCTCTAAGAACTCACTCTTGAGTTCATAAGAAAACCCGTGAATGTCCTCTGGAAGTTAGGTAATGTCTCCTATGTTGCGTCCTCCTCAAGACGATCCTTCCACTTGATCTTGTATTCCGTGATAGTTCGATTCCTGAGCTATCGTTTACGAAATTCAAAAATACTCTCAGGTTCGTGTGGAATAAAAGTCAAATCAATAACTTCTATTATTTCTTGAGGAGAAACAAGCTGATCATCAACACCCAGTAACTCTTTCAGTCGACTGAAATCAAAAACTCGATGTACTTTAACATCAGGAGGCAATTCTAGTTTATATGCAACTGGTCCAATTCTTTTAAAAATCTTGAACGGACCGCAGTATCTAGGGGATAATTTTGGAACCAAACCAGTACTTAGGTTCTTGGATACCTTGGGAATACGTAAATATACCATCGTCCCTTCAGAGTACTCTCTGGGTGAACGATGTCTATTAGCATAAAATCTATCTCGATCTTGGGCACTCTCTAATAGACTCTTTGGTAAACTGCAACATTTCTTGCATGTCTTGCAAAAATGTCCTTGCAGCATGATTATTTATTCCCTTGAATCCAACCATAACTGGTGACTTAGGTTGAAACCCGTACATAAGCATTAAAGGACTGTAACCTATACTTGAATGCTTTGCACTGTTGTAAGCAAATTCAATCATGGGGAGATAATCTTCTCATGAAGATTGTCTCTTAGAAACATATGCCCGCAGCATATCTTCAACCAATTGGTTAACCTTCTCTGTGCTGCCATCGGATCGTGCATGATCTGAGAAACTCATACTTAGAGTAGTTTCCAACTTCTCAAAAACAAGTGTCCAAAAGTTACTTGTAAACTTAGAGTCCAGGTCACTGACTATGTCGGAAGGCAAACCATATGGTTTAAACAATTGGTCCACAAACTCGTGAGCTAACTGAATAGCTGATATGGTCGATGTAGTAGGTAAGAATCTAGCCATCTTTGTCAGACGGTCAACTATGACCCAAATGGAGTCATGACCCTTGCGAGTTCTAGGCAAACCAGTAATAAAGTCTGCGGAAGTACTTTCCCATTTATTATCCGAGATTTGCAATGGTTGTAATAAACCCATGCTTCTAAGGCGTTACATCTTAGTAACCTAACAAACCCGACAACCTACCACGTAGCTTTCAATAAATGCACGCATCTTGGGCCAATAAAAGATATGTTTCACAAGAGATAGAGCCCGATGTATACCTTGATGTCCAACACAAGGGGCATCATGACACTCCCAGAGAATCTTGGATCGAAGATCCGAAACATCTGGCACACATACCTTCCCATTTCGGAACAACAAGCCGTTCCTAATCATCCACTGACCTCCCGTCGCCTGCACCGCAGGTGGCACAATCCCTGAGTCCTGCTAAACCATAGAGCTCCCATCATGGACCTTCTGCCAATAAGAACTTAAATGACTATCAGTTGCGCAAAGCCCTCTTAAGGATTGAAATTGGTCTGAGTATATTTCCGTACATGACATAACATTTACAAACTTGACTCGACTTAAGACACCCGTCACACTATTCATAGAACCCTTTCGATTACGTATTTCACATTAACTCTGCCCATCGAGCCTTTCTTCCCCTTAATTCCAACCCATCACACACGTACTTGATTGACTGATGATCTATCAATAGAAGAAACTTGGAACCATACAAGTAGTGTCTCCAAACCTTTAGAGCATACACAACTGCATACAGTTCTTTTACTAGTGTGGGCCAACAATATTGGGTGTCGTCTAGCTTTTTACTTTCAAAAGCTACAAGTCTACCCTCTTGGAATAAAGCTGCCCCAATCGCAAAATCACTCGCATCGGCCTCTAAAACATAAGGCCGGATAGGATCGGGTAATGCAAGAGCAGGAGCTTCGTTGATAGTTTGCTTCAAGGTCTTAATAGCCTTGTTCAATGCATCATTCCAAGAAATCAGCTGGGTAGACCTGAGTCCACGACCTTGGTCAAGGGTGTCGTGATCTTAGAATAATCACGCACGGACTTCTGTAGAAAGACCGTAAATCCTAGGAAAGAACGAAGTTGTTTCACTGTCTAAGGGATGGGCCATTCCAAAACCTTCTAGATACAATCTAGATCAATGCTGATACCTTCGGAAGAAATCTTGTGTCCTAAGTAAATGATCTCCTTCATAAAGGAGTCACATTTACTCATCTTGGCATAGAGCTTATGCTGTCTTAAAATAACTAGGACAATCCGGGCTTGGAAAATTGCCAACGATCCCACCAACTCCTGTACCTGTCTATATGCACAAATCTATTAAGGATGCTTGGAGTTGGTCTAGGGCTTGACGAGCTCGTTGCTCCTTCGCTAGTACAACGCACAAATATCTTGTTCATTGAAGGGAGAAACTTTCCCCATTCTTGTTGATGACGACTCTTTTGGTCTATGTCATTTGCGTTGAAAATTTCTTTTGATGCTGCCTTCTCCAATCTTGCTCTTTTCACTACATCTCTGCAATCTTGAGGAGCTTGGATTGTAGTCACCAAAGAAATTGACTAAGTTGTGCTCTGATACCACTGAAACCTTTCTCAAACCAAAACATAGCTTCAACTTTCAATTTGCAGCAAATTTGAGCCCTTGGCACTTCAAAAACAATTTTGAATTATGGTTGGAAACTTAGTTCAACAAGGAAAACTTAACGATGAAACTAGAAGTTGAGTTGCAATAGAGGGAGAGAGAGAACAAGAGAACAAGGCATCACACTAGGGGCCAGAAATATGGGCTGGTCACCCCAAAGGTCTTTATTGTAATAGAAAGCTTGCTCGCAAGGGAGCTTGATTCTAATACAACTTGGATTCCATCCATAAAAAGAGCAAGGTTGCTCTCTGATTTATAAGCTTGGCTGTCCCCAAAACACTGGATCCTACTTTTAGGAAGTTTTAGCCAAAATAGGCTGTCTTTTCCTAGAAAGCAATAGCTTTCTTATCAAAATTGGTGATTTCCTCGCTCTTAGCCCTGTGGGCTCTCTTTTAGGCTGCTTCTCCGCTTGCCATGTGCTTTCTCCACAAAATTGGACGCTACATATTTGCTTTTTCTCTTGTGGGACCTTCTTTTTATGCTTTTTGTGTCACCACAATGTAAATATCCCAAGTCAAAGTAGAGTTGACCATTTATCTGATCATAATTAAAGAGTTTTCATATGTGTTAATTATGGTCAAAGAGTTCTTTTAATGGTCAAAGAATTGACTACGGTCAAAGATACTTGACTCTGGTCAAGAAAGCCTAACTTCGATCAGGGAGACTTGGTTTATTACCAAGAGAGTTAACTGCAGTTAACCAGAGAACCACAGAGCTAACTACGGTCAGAGAGTCTTGACTTCGGTCAACGAGACTTGGCATGCACCAAGAGGGTTTACTACGGTTAACTAAGATGTGCCAACTTTGGTTGGAGAGTTGTGCCAACTTCAGTTGGAGAGACTTGACTATAATTAAGGCGCCTCAACCCTTGGTCAAAGCCCCTTAATTATAATCAAGAGTGTTGACTCGGTCACATTGTGTTATTTGCATGCAAAGCGCTAACAATTAATGGGTGCCATGGTGGTGCGCATTAATTAATTGTTGCACGTAATAGGAAGGGTTATTTTCCTAAGCGCTACAGAGCCTAACAAGCATCTAGGAGGCGGTTCACGTGACCAACTGCTTCGAAGACTCCAGAGTTGCCCTTAGTGGCATGTAATAGGACTTAGTCTAGATTTTAGACAAGTGGCATGTTGCCATCTTGGAATGAGCTTGAAGCTCTTGTAAAAATGGATTCACATTTGAATTGGTAACACTAAGCTTCCACGCTGAAATCTTGTAATCATTTTTTTTTTCTCTCAAGCAATAAAATCCTTCGGGGGGGTCCAGCCCGATTGTTGTCCTGGGCCCTATTGTGTTTGTAGAGAGAGGGAGAGTGTAATAGAGAGAGAGCTTGAATCAAGAGAGTGTTTGCAGAAGATTCCACGGGAAGAAAAAGAACCGCATGTCACCATCTAGTTGCATTTTGTCTTATAACGAGGGCCTTTTTGCACACTCCAAGGTCCTAGGAGAAAAACATTTTGTGACATCTCACAAACAAAGTAATGATGTATCTCTATGGTCCGGGCATGGAATTCCGGATTTCGAGCAATAGGTATACAGCTTTGGTTGTCGCGTTGGATGACCATAGGTTTCCTTTGCTGGAACGCGGTCTTGCCAGGTAACCTCTGCACCTTGCACACAGCACCACAAGCAGCCTGAAAATCAGCTTCAATTGAAGATAAGGCCACAGTTTGCTGCAGCTTCCTTCTCCGAGAGATTGCTCCCAAGCCAAGGGTAAAACGGTATCCTTAAGTAGATCTCCTAGTATCTGGATCTCCTCCCCAATCAAACTCCATACTTGAAACCTAGTTTTATTCTTGCATAACAAAGTCCATAATCCTTCATACCTTGCAAATACCACAAAACCTACAAACTTGCGTCCCAATGAGTCTTCAAAGGTGTCTCTCAACAACACCACTAGAAAACCCAAGTCCAATCTGGTATTCAGCAACTAGATAAAGAACTAATGGGATTCTAATACAAAGCATCAACCCACTCACAAGGATCATGTTTTGTAAGCTTGGTATTCAGGTCCATCGAAGATGAGATAGACTTGTAGTTTGCCATTCCAAAGGTTTCCATCAACTCATGAACATATAGCTGCTGAGAAACAAAGAACCCCCTCAGAGTCTGCCAAAATTCCAAACCCAAGAAGAAATAGAGTAAGCCTAAGTCTGTCATCTCAAACTCCTTTGACAAGGCAACCTTCATCATGGCGATGTGCTCCACATGACTACCAATCAATATGAGATTGTCCACATAAAAGATAATCAAGGTGACCATACCACATTCCCAAAAAGACACAAGTTTGGGATATGCAACTAATCTCTGGAAACCCTTCCTTAGAAAGAAGGCATTGACCTTCCGATTTCATAAGACTATACAGTGATTCTTCAACCTGTAAACCATACCTTTGGATTTTGGAACCTCGGCCTTGAGGTTACTCCTCGTATACCTCCTCCTGCAAGTCAATATTCAAAAGTGCTAATTTAACATCCATCTAGTACATCGGCCACTGGGATGAGGGGCAAGGTCAAAAGCTCTTCGGATCTAGCCATCATTGCAGTCGGTGCAAAATTGTCTTCATAGTCAATGCTTGGCCGCTATGCATAGCCCTTAGCCACAAGTGTGGCCTTGTGCTTGACAACATATCCATTAGCCATGTACTTGGTTTTGAAAACCCAATTGACACCAATCACCAACCATCACAATGAACTTGAAACATTCTCCCAAGTCCCATTCTTCTCAATGGCTTCGATCTCCACTTGCATGGCTTTCCTCCAAGTCTCTTGTAAGAGAGTTCCCTTTACTTAGTCTGAAGTAGGCTGCTCATTCCATAGGATCTGAGACATACAATTTACTTGTAAACACTCCTCCACTAGGGCTTTGTCACGAACTATGTGCCATCTTCGAGGTCCATCCTCCATGGTCCAATCGAAAGGATACTCTTGTTAGAAACGAGAGAGTGAGAGAGCAAGAAGCAAGAGAGCTGAACGTTGTACTTGCAATAGAAGTAGTGACTGTTACAAGAAGTGGGATGGGTTTTGTCTAAGTGACAAAACCTTATCCTTCACTAACCGTAGTTAGTGAACTAACTGTGGTTAGGGGAAAAAACCTCTAAATCAGGGAAAAGTGCCCCTAACCTACTTATTACATTACATTGGTCATGGCTGAATTATAATAATAATTCTAACACCCCCTTGCACTGCCAATGTCATGTACAAGGAAATGATCAATCACCAAAAGGATATAAGTTCAGGGCACTATGAAATGCCTCAAACTTTTCACGTGGAAGTGGTTTGGTGAAGATCTCTGCAACATTGTCATGTGTTGACACATAGATCATACTGATCTCTCCTACATGCAACTTCTCTCTGACATAGTGATAGTGAACCTCAATGTGCGTCGTGTGAGCATGAAACACAGGATTCTTTGCCACTGCTATAGCACTCTGACTATCAATGAGAATCGGAGAAGGACCCTCCAATGAAAGATGAAGATCAGCAAATAAACGAGGCAGCCAAACACATTCAACTGTCGCTGTGAAAGCTGCCCTGTACTCAGCTTCACATGAGGAGGTAGCCACTGTAGACTGTTTCTTGCTCAACTAAGAAATGCAAGCATGTCCTAGAAAGAAACAATTCCCACTGGTGGACTGCCTAGTATCATAGTCTCCAGCCCAATCCAAGTCACTGTAAGCATGCATCTACAAGTCACACAAATAAATGAGGCATCCAACAACCTGACTATAGAGTGTGACATCAATTGATTCACCCGCATCATGCATTGTAAGCTTCAGCCCCGGCTCCATGGGAGTGGACATAGGCTTGCAATCATGCATGTTGAATCTGTCCAAGAGCTTTTGAACATACTTGGACTGAGACATAACAATGCCACGTTTCTCTTGAATAAACTGGATCCCCAAAAAGAAATGTAACAAGCCCAAGTCTGACATATCAAATGTAGCTTTCAATTGGGCCTTGAAATCTGCAATTACTTCCTCATTTGATCCGGTGAGCAGCATGTCATCTACATAAAGAATGATGACCAAAATATCCCCCCCATCCTTCTTGATGTAGAGGGTGCTCTCAGTTGGACTATTGTGCAGCCCCTTGCTAGTCAGAAAGGCATCAATTTTGGCATACCATGCACGTGGGGCTTGTTTCAGCCCATACAAAGCTTTATTCAGCTTGCATACCTGAAGTGCATTTCTTTAAATTTCAAAGCCCGGAGGTTGTTTGACATAAATCTCTTCCAACAAGTCTCCATTAAGGAAAGCTGTTTTAATGTCCAACTGACGAACATTCCATTCAAAATTTGCAGCCATGGCTATAACTGACCTGATGGTTGTCATCCTGGATGTAGGAGCAAAAGTCTCCTCATAATCTATGCCCTTCTTCTGAGCATATCCTTTTGCAACCAACCTTGCCTTGTACCGATCAATGGACCCATCTGGCTTTCTTTTGACTTTGAAAACCCACCGTGTACCTATGGGTGTACCTATGGCATTCTTACCTGGTGGCAAATCCACAACATCCCAAGTCTAATTTTTATGAAAGGACTGCAACTCATCATGCATGGCATTCATCCAATGCACATTATCTTTTGCTTCTTCAAATGTCTCAGGCTCCTCCTCATCAAGAAGATTACCTGCATAAGCTGATTCAACTGAATGAGCTCCCTCCATGTGCCTTACCACACTACGAGTTCTGCCAGGCAATGGAGCTTCAAGCCTACTCTCCCTGAGAGTCTGAAGCAGCCAATGCGGGACTGTTTTGGCTGCGTGTATCTCTTGAATTTCTTGCCTGACAACTTCATCCACACCCTGAGGTTGTACCAATTTAGCTGGGGGCTGAATCTGTACTTGTGGAGCTGGCGGAGGTTGCTGTAAATTCTCATTTTCAGCAGGGGAACCAAATGCTATAGGAAGCATCCCCTCAAACACATCACCTGAAGAGGCCGGAATCTGAAATTCGGCATTTGTATATGCAGAATTTTCAGAGAATATGACATCTCTACTGACAAAAATCTTGCGTGTGGCAGGATAGTAGAGATGATAGCCTTTGCTTTGTGAACTATATCCCACAAAAATGCATTTTAGTGCCTTATCTGACAACTTGTGTTTGAACTCCACAGGCACATGGGCATATGCAACACAACCAAAAACTCTGAAGTGGTCACTGAAGGCTTTCTCCCACGCCATGCCTCATAGGGAGTGATTGTCTTCAAAGCCTTTGTAGGAGCCTGATTTAAAATATAGTTGGCACACATGAGGCCTTCCAGCCAAAATCTGTGAGGCAACTTCTTACTTGTGAGCGTGCATCTATCCATTTCCATGGTGGTGCGATTCTTCTACTCAGCTTTGCCATTCTGTTGAGGTGTAAGCCTCATTGTAAGCTGATGCATGATGCCTTTTTCTTTGTCTCAAATTCATGAGACATGTACTCCCCCCCTCGATCTGTGCGAAGTGTCTGCACCTTGAGTCCTGTCTCATTTTCAACCATAGCCACAAAGTGTTTGAAATGCATAAACACTTCTGATTTTGCCTTAAGACCATAAACCCAAGAGTAGTTGGTAAAGTCATCTATGAATGTAACAAAATAGAGATAACCCCCAAAAGCAGGTGTCCTCATGGGACCGCAGACATCACTCTGAATAAGCTGCAATTTTCTTGTAGCTTTCACTGCACCATCCTTCTTGAAGGGAAGCCTATGCATTTTGCCATAAATGCAACCTTAGGAGGAGGCGACTCCAAAGGAGGTAATGCATCAACCATATCATGCCTCTGAAGTGTCATTAAGTTGCCATAGCTCATGTGCCCATACCTGGCATGCCACAACTCCGCATTGTGCATCGCAGCAGTGGGAGTGCTAACTGATAATGGAAGATGGGATCTTTTTTCATATAAATCAAGCTGAAAAAGACCCCGATACAAAGTGCCAGACAACCTCAAAGCATATTCATTTTCTTTGTCTCTGACTGCACACTTGTCATCATCAAAAACAACCTGAAATCCTCCTCTATTGAGTGAGGACACTGAAAGCAAATTCTTCTTTATACCTGGCACATAGAGTACATCTGATATTCTGAAATCTATGCCATTAGTGGATGTGAGAATAATGTCTCCCACTCCACAAACTAAATGAGAAGAATTATTTGCACAAGTTACCTTCTTCTTGGTGGGTGAAGAATGCAAAGTTACAAACAGATTTTTCTTGGAAGTGATGTGCTTTGAAGCACCACTATCAAAATACCAAGTATGTAGTGTCTCATCAACACTGAAAGAGCATTCATCCTTTGAAGGATCGTAACTACAAGTCATAAAAGCATATGGGTCATCATCATTAGTGGCTGTAGTATCTGAACTACCCACTAAAACATCTGAAGTGCAAGTCAAAAAGGCATAGTGCTCTTCAACCAAGTTGGCTGCAACATCTCCTCCATCATGGCAATGTGGACCTGATGCATTTGATACAGCCATACCGAAATCCCTTTTCTTTTCTTTGGCTATGCGCTTCTTGCACTCTCCAATATAATGACCTGGCTTCTTGCAATAATGACAGATGCCCTTCTTTTTCTGCTTGTTTGTATCACCTTGTGCCTTATAAGAAGGCTGTCCAGAATCAGCTTTATGCTGATGTGTGGGCTAATGGGCACGTGGCTTATGCTGCCCTTTACCCTTGGGCTTGAACTTAGAGAGCTAGCATGCTCGCCAGCCCGGGTTGCCATATTTTTGCGTGTTTGTTCCTCTTGCAACAGAAGTCCTACCAACTCGTGAAAGGAGAGAGGATTGCTGCCCCCCCTCAATGACAAATTCAACGAGGTGTGGAAACCGAGATAGGACTCAGGAAGAGAGTTCAGAGTGGTGGAGATCATCTCTGAATCCGGAATGACTTCATCAATGTTCAGCAATTGTTCCCTGAGATCCTGAAGCTTTGTGCTCCCGCATGGTTAAAGACTTTGCAGGATTCATCAACATCTACACTTCCAAAGAGACTCTCTTCATGGGCGATATTCGATTGAGGCCAATTGCTCCCAAATTCCTTTGACCAGCGTCATGTTAATCACTTGAGGCGTGCAATTGAGGAAGATGAAGGAGCATACATGGGCATTCAAGGGATCCCACAACTATGCCAAGGCTTCCCGCTTCTTCTGGACTATTATGCCAAGGTCCTCCTCATCCAAATCTGGCCTTGCAACTCCAACAAATCAGCCAAGTCATAGGACTGCTTCCCTATACCACAGTTGTTTCCGTCCAATTGACGGTCCATAAAGGACATAAGAAGAATAAGGATCTTCATGGGTTATTGGCCATCTCAAGCAAATATGTATCTCGGGGGGTGATCTTGCTCTTTTGAAGGGTGGTCGGTGAAAAGAAGAGCTATTGTTGCTTTGCGAGGTGGCTGTCTTTCTGCGACGCTAAATGAGATATGAGAACCTAAAGCAATCCTTGAAGATGTCCAGGTGAAGTAAGGTCCAAAAATCCTCCGGATAGAGCCCAATCTCAGCAAAACACCAAAGCTGCGATCCATAAAATCATCGTGCGGGCACCGACCTGTTTCTCAAACTCTTGTGGTTTGTCCAAAGCTTGGAAAGTTGTGAATTGTCAGGCAACGAAGAAGCAACAGCAAAACATAGATCAGATTTTGCATGCAGGAGTGGCCCACAATGCCAGCGTGTAGGAGAGAACCCAATCGCAATTCATCTGGAAGGCGTTCTGCTGCTGCGAAGTGTTACCCGATCTCTTCTCTTGCTATGAAAGTACTGTTGCAGCCCAATAGACCCATACTTGAAGCACAACCATGGATAAATGGTCGCATAGCTTCAAAACCAAAATCTGCTGCTCCATGCATTGAGAGGGCATGGAGGACAAAGTCATTCAATGGACTAAGTAGGAACAGCTTCACTTTACTTGCATACTAACAATATAGATGAGAGCAATGCAAATGTGTAGTTCTTAACATAAAAATGACATCCAAACCGACTTCTGCACTCCATGCTGTAGATCACAATATAAACCAGCCTACCACAGATATCGACAAATTTAGATAAAGCAAACGAGATTCCAACTTTGTTTGAACGATTGGGAGCACTTCCTGAGTTAGACAGACCATGCGATAGGATACTAGAATAAACGTCGCATCTAGCATGCCCTACATCATTTCAGTAATTGACACTTCGTGCACAGACATAAGGCTTTTGGAAAGAATGACACCCACTTGCTCCTACGATAAGCAGAATCTTTGAGGTTGCAAGGCCAACTTGAAGTGACATTCTGAAAGCTGCAGAGCGCCTTCAGAGGCACACGGCAGTTAACGACACGTTAGGCCGGTGCCGAAACACCTGCTAATGCCAAAATCTCTCCCCGCGCAGTCCGCATAAGATTAGAATACCTGCAAAATGGCAGATCACAGGAGGGGGCGCAAACGGATCAAAAAAGATGATCCAACATCAACAATGATGTAAGATAGCAGCTGGACACGGTTCCTAGAGTGCTACAGATTCGGTATAGAACCGGCGAGATGGTTAAGATTGCGTTCTAGACGAGAACCGCTGCAAATTCGTTAGCAAAACTGGCTAAAGCACTCGATTTCCGACGTGGTTTGGAGATGAAAGAAATGCTGAGGTTCCGAAATGCAAAGAAAAGGGCAATGAAGAGGGAGTACCTGAAGCCGGGGGTGTGAAACTTAGCGATGGAGGGAAGGAAGGGCGCGGCAGGAACGATGATTGTGGGATTGGAAGGTGGCCAAAAACGAAAGATTGACTCTACCCTGAAATAGTAATGGCACACAAATAACAGATACAGGAAGTCGCCAAGCTCTATACTCTCTTCTTCACACTCGGCCCTCTCTTAGGTCGGATTCACACCGTGCCCTCGCTCCCCATGGCGGATCATAGAGACGCAGCCCGATGTCATTCACACCACCCGGCGGTTATTTCTTATATATAGCCGGCTGCCGCTATGATGGTTTGATTCATTCTGGTCCGTTGGTGGCGTGCATTCAATACCCACTCAATGCACTTTGCGGGGTGTAGTTTTCTCACTGAGCAGCTTTCATCTGTCGGACATAATTTTTTCATGTCACTGTCTAGGCCTCCTCTTGAATCAATGAGGAGGGCATCCCTTCACTCAAATTTTTAGAGGATGGCCACTAGTTGGTGTGAATCCGGCCTTAGAGGCCACCCCCACTAGCCCCTCATGCTATTGACTTCAAAACAAGTTCACAATAGGAGTGTAGCAAACAAGTCGGCAAGCACATGTGTAGTTCCAAGTGCAATTATTGAAATCAAGGATGCATGGCAACCGAAATTTTGTCAAACCCTATGGGAGTTACAGGCACATGTTGAGATTGAAATCTGAGAAACAACATTCTTCATTTCTATTGGGTACCCCCCTCTTGTTGATCCTTGTCTGCCTGTGTAGATGGCTTGCATCCGTCAGCCATCTGATTGCCTTCCATCCGACATCCGACTGCCTGAACTTTGCCAATTGTGCTGCATGTGCCCAGGGTGAGACTTCGATGGTAAGTGGAGACGACTAGCTATGGCAGTACCATTGCCACGTGCTAGTCGAGATACTGACACATCATCCAAATTTTTAGTATAGGAGGTCAAGTGGTATCCCTGAGCACCCCCGCCCCCCAGAACGTCTTCACAAGAGGGTATGTCTACCATCAGCACTGCATAGAGTTTGTTACGGGGACAGCCCCATGTGGGGACGGCCCTCTTAGATTCACTGAGTATCCACATTGGTATAGAGCCAAACTACCCCTTGAATTGCAAAGTGATGTTCTAGGGGGTGGGCAAGGGCACCACATTGCAATTTCTTCACGTAGTGCTTTTATGTGTGTGAGATAATTCTTGTATAACTATTAAGAGATAAAAGGAAAATCATATTGTGGAATGTGTGATCACATGTGAACTAGAGGAAGGGCTCAATCAACTTCCTTGTGAGAATTTGGTTTGGGTTCTCTACTTCAATAATATAGGAGAGTCTTGGAGAATCCTTTAGTATGCAAGGTGTAGCTTTCAAAAAGCAAAGAAAAAGGGGGAGAAAGAAGACTGAATCCAAACGTGATGTGCGTCCAATGCTCAAAAGAGTCAATGGTTTTGAAAGTTACTTTGGGAGGAGTCAAAAGCTGCCTGGGGGGAGGCTCCTACAATAAATTCTTTGCGGTAGCTTGGGCTTTGTGGTTTCACAATCCATGATAGAGGGGACGTAGCCAGCTTTTAGAAAGATTGTTCTACAACAAAGATACTGCAAGAGCCTATACTAGTTAGAACTCTGCAACAATAGACCTTCAAGAGCCATCCATCTACTTCAATCCTAGCAATTGGCATCATTAGAACTCTACACCGGACCATACAACTAAAAGTCGACATCAAATAGAGGAGTAGACCTCAATAGTCATTCCAAACTATCACAAAAAGTCAATTTCTTTGCAATAAAGAGAGAAGTATCTCTGTCTTATATAGGAAAGGAGATCTTCAAAGGGGATCCTCCACTCTAACTTTTGGTCAAGCGAAGGTGAGAAAGCACTCCAAAATCTCTTCTCAACAAAGGAGATAAGTGCATCTCTATTTGAAATCCAATTCAAAGTGAGCATAAAGAGGATTTGTTAAGGAAAATTCAGAGTATGAAAAGAAAGACATTGAGGATTAAGAGTTATCCAATACTGACTTCAAAGAACAACGTATCTGTAGGACTATGAGGGCTAGACTTAAAGAACAAAATTCTTGCAAAGGAACAAAATTAGTAGAAAATATTTTCATTCTATGAATTTGATGGAAAGAAAGAGGCACATACTATCCTATCATGGCTTAGTCAGCCATACAATTATTTTTTAGATGGAGCAATTTTCTAAAAAAGACAAGATCAAATCTACTACTAATCATTTGGTAGATTGTGTCGCGCTTGCTAGAAAATCACAAAGCAAAGTCGAAGGCAAGCTGGCACCTGAATTGAGGTTGGAAGTATTTTCTAAACTTAATAAAGAACGATTTCTTGGGTGCACAACTCAATGCTAAGGTTAGGCAATATTGGTTTATCTTTGGGCATTCAAAAAAGGAGACAATCCCAATTGATATTGGTAGACTTTATTCCAATTACAATCTCTAGAAAAAGTCAATGAAAAAGATCAAAAGAGAAAGTACACGGTAGGATCAAAGCCAAAGATTAGGGTAGAGATTAATATGTTCCACCAACCCTCACTTAGATTTGCCATGTCACTTGCCATTAATTGTTAAATTAGGGTAGAGACTAATATGATCCACTAACGCTCACTTAGTTTTGCCATGTCAATTGCCATGACTTATGAGAAGAAGAATGGTATTCCAAAGGAGGGAGCTCAAAAAAGAAAGTGATCATGTGCTAAAAATGCAATAAGGAAAGGCATATAGTGACAAGTGTCCAAAAAGGAAGAAGGCTCCAATTGCAAAAAGGTACTTATCATCAAGGACAAGGCAGCCAAGCAAGAGAGGATAATACAAGATGTAGCCGTTTCAAAGGTGAAGGTAAGTATAATTGTCCAGCACTTGGAAAAATGAAAGGTTTTATTAATGGAAAAGAAGAAGTTGTTTTGCATGATGATGGAAGTGTGAATGATAAAGGATGCATTCACAAAAACAAAGTACAGTTGTAATAGAGAGGGCAAGATTTGGAGATCTCAATTAAGCCTTATAAGCCTAGGCGAGACTTCCTAATAGGACCCCTACAAGGAGTTGAATTATCTTGGCTATGCCTTGGTGGCATCATCACAATCCTAAGATAGATTATGATTCACATCAAATGTGGACTGTAAAGGATTACAAAGAGTTAAGTTTGAAGGTTCAATGAAGGTAAAGATTAAGGCTCTACTAAATCATAATCAGACCAAGAGAGCAATCATGAAACACATAAATTCTTTCTGACACAGTTACTATTACCAATCCTATTACTAAACCCACTCACTAAAAAATTATATCTAAGTTCTTTTATTGCTTTCTTGAGGACCTACAACCACCAGGTTTACCTTGTTAGATCATTGGATAGACATCCTACTAGAGTTGAACATCATAGGATAGAAATCCTACCGGGTAATACAAAAGGAAGAGGAGGAGGAGGGGAAGAGGAGTTGGGAGTGAAGGTGGAGGGAAAGAGATTATAGCATGTAATACACAAGGAAGAGGAGTTGGGAGTGAAGATCATAGGTTTGCCTTGTTCTAGAGTATAAGATCATAGGGTAGAAATCCTACTAGGTAATACACAAGGAAGAGGAGGAGGAGGGGAAGAGGAGTTGGAACTAAAGATGGAAGTAAATGTGGAAGTAAAGGTGGTGGGAGAGGCAGGGAAGAGGAGTTGGAAGTAAAGGTGGAGGGAAAGGAGGGTGAGGAGGAGGAGGAGGGAAGGAGGAAGAGGAGGTGATGGAGGAGGAAAGGCAGATGGGGAGGGAGTGTAAGAGTATGGGTTGCAAGGGTAAGGCCATCCTAGTACACGTTGATGGTGTAAGGGAGCACGGACTCCACCTTGTAAAGCACCATATAAATTGAACACAAAATCAATCCAAAGATAGGTGGAAGAGTTGATACAAAAGGGCATTGATAAGACACGGGAGTTCTCCTTACAAAACACCTATTTTGTTGGTGAAAAAGACTACCATGCACTAAACAAATTACAATAAAATTATAGTGCATTGACTATCATGCACTAAACATAATTATAATGAAGAGCAAGTATATCCCCCCTTTGAATAAAAATTCAAAATTTGAATTAGTATTTGTTGGCATTCCCCTCAATTAAATGCTTATTCTAAGCTAATCGGTTGGGAATGCTTTCTTGGTGGTTTAATATTTGGTGGTGTGTTAAATGAGGTTCATTGAGTGGCGAGACTGATTCCTCTTGAGGTGGATGAGGTGGATGCGGTCGCATTAGCACAAACTCATGTATACAACAACAACCACAATGTGTGCCATGCTAGGAATGTGTGCTTCTGTAAATTCCTGCTACAAGGATCCTAGTGATGGTGAAGGTTATGGCAAGAAGAGGGTCTGTGAAAGGGAGAAAAGCTTTCATAGATGAAGGCTAGACTTGTTAGGTGTGGAGTTTTGCGAGCCATTGGAGATGTTGGCACTAATGTGAATCCAAAGTGCACAGAGACCTTGCAAATGGAGAGCAATGAATGGAGATATTCCTAGAGCAGAACATGGAGAATTACATGTTGCACAAAGAGGCAATGAATACATTACGCGAGAAAGGCAATGTAGAGGAGAATAAGAGGTGAGTTCCCCTTCAAGTAGTGTGTCATGTGAGTATGGCTGATAAGTGTTGCCTTGAGGTAGGCATAGGAACTATCTCATTCGAGCAGCAAATGGAATGTAGTGTTTTCTAGTGCACAAGTGTTTTATAGTGGTGCCTTGAAAATGCTAAGGGGAGGCATTGAGCAATGCGATTATACTGTGGTGTTGAGTTGATGGGAGTGTTGCTCATGGGAGAGTATGTCCCACTGATGGAGAGTACGAGTTACATATTCAACAACAAGTCTTTCGCCATCTTCCATTTGCTCGACGGATTATCTTCTCATCTCTTGCCTCTACTGTCTTTCTTGGCCCGATCAAGCTATTGCTCAATGCATTTGTCACCATTGGCACCGTCTCCTCAGCAATAATTGCCTTAGGTGATTGTGGCATTGAGTCGATAGGAAGCATGCTGATTGCCAGATCTGGGGTGATGTTGATTGTGAGGACTAAAGGCATGAACCGTGTGTGGCGATGCTAATTGCACGTGAATCGTGGGCAAGTCGCAGAGTTAGTTTTGGCAGTGAGCATATGTGTGTGTGTGGCATTAGCTATTGCAGTTGAGTATGTTGGCTAGTATTATGTTTGCAATTGTCTCTCCTTTGTCAATGCATGAAGACTTATTGAGTGAAAGAAGACTTATGGGCTGTTCAAATGTAGTATAGATTGTGAAGCTAAAATTTTCGGGTCTAAAATGCGCTGGCCGTTGTGTGAAAAAGGGCTATCCAAAGGGGGACTGCTACGTCAACTATGATACCGTGACATCGATATAACGGGGAAACCACGAGGGTTTGACAATACTTACCTATGTGGCTAATAGGGTCTAGGGGAAATCCTAGGCCTAGGTAGTTAATGGAAGGGTGCATTAGTTGAACCTAAAGAGGGGTTTAATGGTAAGGTCCACTTGGACACATGGCACCATGAGGGATGGCCACTTGCGAGGTATTGGGCTAGGAGGGAGGATTCTAGAGGGAGCCAAAAAAAGAAAGAAGGTTGAGGAGGCTCCAAGAGAAAGGAATCCATGGTCGGGTGGAAGATAATGCGCAGAAGCCCTCGAGGATTCAGGTTTCTTATCATTGGTATCAGAGCCAAAATTGAATGGATTGACGAGCCTTGTGAGAGGTTGCCATGCATAGCAACAATAGGAGGAGGAAGGTGTTTGGAATCAGAGTCTAAGCCCCAAGGCAAGGCAACCCAGATAAAACGAGCTACTGTTTTATTGATCTGCGCAGCCCAGCATACTTGTATACATACTTGTATACGGCGGAGAGTCCAGAGGTTTGCTTATACAAGTTCTGCCAACTTCTACGAACTAGAATTGGCGTTGTAGCAAACCTGCGAATTGACTAAGTAAAGACAGCCGATGGAGTTTATACTTCAAATCCCACCTTCGAAGTTTGCATGACAGCCGATGGCGTTTATATGCACTGGAAAGGAGCCATGATCTATCATCTGTACTGTTGTGAAAAAATTGTCACGGGTGTCACTGTGTCAATCTTGGCTGCCTTGCTGTTGCACCAGCGTCCCAATACATTAGAGTCTCAGACTCTCAGAGCCTCAAAGGAATGAGACGATAGTCGACTAGTCAGAATCAAGGGAAGAAAGTTGCGCGCGACGTCCTTCGCCGATTTCAAGCAAAGCAGCGATTCAATCCAACGCACTGCGTTCGGCTGAGAGACAAAGCAAAAATACGATGCTTCTCATATGTGAACCAGCCCGCAAATCGTTGCGCAGCAAATCGTCGCTCAGCGCAAATACACAAAGTTTAAGCATTTGCAAAAGCCACGTAATCTAAGGTTTTCAAAACCTTAGAAAAAACCACCTCATCAAAGCCTTTATATCCCTCTCTAAAGTCTCAAATCCCTCTCTTTTCAAAGTCTTTTCACCCTCTTCTTCGTTCTAATCTCCTTAGCCACGCCAAACTTAAAGAAGAAGATCGAAGAACGAGTCGAAAAGTTCGAAGCAAAGAGTATAATGGAGAACTGGATCGGGACAAAAGATCAAATATTAAAAGCGTGAGAGGACGCGTCAGCTTCAAAGACAAATTCAAGACCATCGAACAAAAATCAGGGAAGTGGGCATCATATTTTTCTATCTGATATAAAGAGCTTTGCTTTACATTTTCTGGAAAATATACATTATTTAAAATGACAACTCCAGAAAGGGATGGTAGGATTAGAGAGGCCGAGGAAAGGGCTAGAAAGGGAAAAGTAGTAGTTAGAGAGGAAATACATGATGAGGTACAAACTGAAACTCAAGAGGATAATATAGTAATGGAGGATATTGATTACGGTGATTAAGGAATTCCGTATGCAAAAACCTTTGAGGAAAGCTTGTGGAGAGAAAATCTCTCAAATGCCAGCAAGTTTGTGAAGCCATTGTTGGCTTTGTTATCTTGGAATTGGTCAAAATCAAGTGCCTCAACTCGAGAGGCAAGAGGGAGTCTTGTAGCATAAAGATTGAAGGCTTTGAAAGTCTTTGTGAGCTCAATGGTGAGTCATCAAAGCCAATTAGGCAAATATCATAGCTAAGGTTTGATGGTTGAGCTAGGTTGCATGAATTTGCAAAAGGCTGCTTCAAAGAGAAGCATAACAAAAAGAGAAGCATAGTTGACAAAAAGAGCAGCAAGTGATTGTGTAGAAAGAAGGGTCATTCATGGTGCATGCCTACAAAGCACAGGAGGGTTGGTTAAAAGCTTTAGAACCGATTCATGGAGAAGAATGAGATAGTTTTGTAGGAATCCCATTGACAACTACTAAGATGACATCCATGAGGATGTGAAGTGATGGTAGCAATGGTTGAGAAAATTGCCAAAACTATGACAAAGCTATCTGCATCATGAAGAAGGTGCTTGTTTGTAACTTACGAAAAAGTGCAATGCCAATATCTTGTGATTGAGCACTAGATTGGAATTTAATATTCCATGTGCATATTCATGCATCCAAGTTTGCAATAGGGTGTGTGTTAGTGTAGCCAAGAGAGTATAACTTGGACCATCCTATATACTTTACAAGTTGCCAACTAAATGATGCAAAAATAAATTATACAATTATGGAAAGGGAGGCCTTGCGATGGTCTACCCTTTTAAGAAATTCAGTCACTACTTGTTGACAAACAAGTTTGTGTTCTTCATTGACCATGCTTTGCATGATTGGATTCATCATGCGAATGGTGTGAATGAACAACAACATTAACTAGCGGTGGTCGCACATTTGTGTTGAGGGTGATGGTATCGAGGCTCTCCCATGCATACAAGTCTAGCAAAGCACCCGCCCAAGTTTGCAAGAAGACCAAAAACACACCAACAAAGGTTAAGACTTTGTCATTCACGCCTACCATAGCCATTACTCCAAGTGGGAAAGCCTATACCACAATGGTGCTTCCATCAGAGGTAAGACAATGCCACCACTGGCCACTGTATTTACAACATTGACGATACAAACATCTACCTCTTTAGTTCTCCAGCACATCTGATAGGAGGAAGGACATCGAGGTAAACTTCATGATCATCTTTTTACAATGGATCCCATGTCATTTGAGTTGTGTAGCAAGGCTGCTATACTCTTAGATGATGACAACATGAAAGAAAAGTACCAAGGAGGGAAGACCACATCCACCTCCTCACAACTATCCCAGATCGTGCAGCCCACTACTTCAAGTGAAGTCAAGGAGACAACCCCTCCCACCAAGGGTGTGAATATGGAGGAACTAGCTTCTAATTTATAAAAAATCAAGTAAGCCAACAAGTGGAAGGACGGATGGTCAAGGAATCCCCTAGTAATCCCTGCCTATTTCCAAGTCACGATAATGTGTGGTGTGGGATCTGTATCTGAAACCATCCCACCAAGGATTGCACTCGCCTTCGAGTGAAGAGCGTGGCCCATGCTCAACTGCATGCATTGTGCATGATGGTGGAGCTATGATACATCCCAATGTCATTACCCCAAGGTCATTACCCATCCAATGTACCAAAAAATGACCACCTCTTACTTCACCTACACCACCAAATCATCAAACCAGGGACAATTACAAATAAAAGGAGCCACTCCTACCATCCAAGGGAAATTTAGGGATAAAAGTCCCCCATTACTGCCACCCATATTGGGACCTTAACCCCCACCACCACAAATCACTCCCATGAATCAAGTAATGGTGGAGGAACAACCTAGTCACTAGGAAGAACCATTGTGCACTGGGTGTGGAGTTGACAACCTCTATAAGGATTGCTCAAGGTAGAGCCAGTGGTAGCTACTACACCTAAGAATTCAAGTCTTAATCTTCTTAGCATTGAGAGAGGCCAAGTGTCCTCGGTACCCTTAAATGTAATTACAAGGGCTCAAGCTAATAAGCCTTTAGCAAGGAACTTTGTAAGCAGGCCAAAAGAGATAAGGCTAACATATCGCAACTTGGAGAGGCAACATCTACACGTGGAAATGATAAAGGAGACACTAAGATTGGAAAGGGCTATGATAGGGTCATTATGCAGGATGGGTCTAATGAAGACGCTACCACATCATCTTCTTCTAGTGGTACTTTCTCAAATGGAGGCTTGATTAAATCCTCCTCTCAAAGTAGTCAAGGAATCACTAAGGACCCCTATCCAAGGTAGTGCCATAGTGCTCAAAAGTCAGGATTAATATCCAAACCCCTTGATAGAGAAAAAACATGTATCAAGGTGCAAAACTTGGTACACGAGTGCCAAGAAAAGTTTGAGCAAAGACTCAAGGAAAGCAAGGGAGCTCATACAATCTATCCAAGGTAGCACGAGGCAATCAATAGAACCTCTAAATCCTTGCAAGTGCCCAAAAGAGTGGAAGAGGAAATTACCTCATTCTCTTCAATGGAAGGGTCCACACTAATGCAATGGATGTTTGAAGAAGACCCGACCTTGCAACAACTAAAGGAGGATGACAACATGTCCTTATATGGCTTAGAAGAGTTAGAATCAATAAGTAGGGAGCCTATCACTGGGCCTCAAGAAATCATATGATTATCCTCATTCTTGTCCATTGAGATCAAGATACCCATCGCGATACTACTATTATGGGGTAATCCAACTCTATGGAGAGACCTCTAGATTGGATGAATGGACATCTAGTAGTTCTTGAGTCCATGGATCCTGAGATAGTCAAACCACCAAATGACCCCCAACCCTTTCCCAAGGTACCCTTCAACAAATTAGGCCAATACTTTGAAAGTGACAACACCAATGGAGTACTTCCCATCTCCTACCAAGGTAAGAGCATGATTGCAATCTTGGATGGAGGACCTGGTGTAACATCCCAACCAGTAGGAGTTCTAACAAACATCAAGATTAAGACCTACGATTTGGCCTACCAAATGTGGTTTGTTGTAATGGACTTCCCCAACCAACCAGATGTGGTTCCATAATTGGAGCTTAAATAGAATATATGTACGTAAGGATGAGCAAGTCATGAGGGTGGATCTCCAAACTTGGAAGGCTCACCCTATGTCAAGGAATTTATTTGCAGTTGAATTTGACACCACCAGTAGGTCGACTTTGGCAAATGTCTTCAATGCTTATAATAAGAAAGAGGACAATGAAAAGAGTCCTAAAGACTCTTGGTGTGCTCCTTTACTAGAGTTAGAAGAGTCAACAAATTGGATATATACATTCGCCACAATAGATCTGCCAAGTATGAAAGGAACTCAATTTATGCACCTTGACAATGATAAATCTACCGCCATTACACCTTTTTACACCATAAGACTAGTACTACCTAATTGAGTTGAACCTACAATTGATAATTCCATTGATACTAAGGAGATAGGTATTACTCCATCTCATCTTTGGGCAGAGTTGACATCAATAGGTGCAGCATGTCAAATACAGGCCTTGGTAGATGGTCGAGCAAGCAACAACCTCATCTCCTGGGAGACATTAAAACATCTTGGCTAGGTACTCTTTCAAGTCTATGATTTTAAAATTCAATCTATAGGAGGTACCTCAATTAAGGTTGTCGGTTATTTAATGCAGAATGTGTTCCATGGACAATCACATTGTGCCTTGCAAGTTTTTTTTCACTCTTGCAGGTACCTTAACACAAGCCACAATTCTTGGTAAAAGCTGGATCCAAGACATTCACAAAGGGTTGTTTGGTGATGAATCAATCCATGAAGATGTACTAATCACACTACCAATTGGCCCAACATTCAAGCATCAAAATCAGCATCCAGTTCCACTTCTCAACCTAGGCAAGCACCTCACCAATAAAGAAAAACAAAGAAGAAAAACTAGGCAACTGTGGGTCCAAAAACATCTACTAGAGGCCCAAGGGTTCTTTGAAGGTGAATCATATATTTGGGTTCCAACAAAACCTCAACATCAAAAGCCACCCTAGTATGTAATCCTAATATCGAAGAACCAAATGACACCATCCAAAAATGAAGGTACGATACCGTTGGATTCCCACAAGACTACTAGAGGCCCAGGGATATTACCTTGGAAATGCTTATATTTGGGTACTCAAGGTACTTAGTGCAACAAGAGTACCTCTATCATCTTCAAGCAGCAATGACAATTTGATAAATAAAGACTAGAAGGATGAATGGTGGCCAAAGCCTAAAAAATTGTCATTGTTATTAATAGATTGGTTAACAATATGCCACCGCGGGTTAAGTGATGTGATTGAATGGACAGTGACAAGTCTGTAGAGCCAGGATTGTGCCTTGGAGCTAGATGGGCCCAAGAGGATGGTAAAAGAATGAGAAGGGAGAG
Organism: Dipteris shenzhenensis; assembly: GCF_047967505.1. Taxonomy (NCBI): domain Eukaryota; kingdom Viridiplantae; phylum Streptophyta; class Polypodiopsida; order Gleicheniales; family Dipteridaceae; genus Dipteris; species Dipteris shenzhenensis. Next base: position 44,269,640 of record NC_141608.1, on the reverse strand, counting down.
TGGCATAAAGAGATTAGGGTTGGCCCTCCCTTCAAAAGGTGACTTGTATAAAAGGCCAAATGGTTGACTTTGGTCTTCATTGTTGTTTGCACAAGTTTGAATACAAGCTCCCGCTTCTCTTCCAAGAGAGTGTTTTGGGTGTTCTCTTATTTCCATAGTAGTGCCCTTGTGTCTGCCACTCCATCCCCCTTTACTCTCCTCTTTCCTTATCCTTCTCCCTCCCTTCTCCCCTCTCTTCTTCCCTCTTCTCCTTCCCCCTTTCTTGTGTGGAGACACATTGCAACAATCCGGAGGCCGCTTGAGTGACACTTGCGGACAGCTCATGCCTTGCATTGCTCTCACAAGGAGTAGCTTGGAGTGGAGGCTCCATCAGCATCTCTTCAACATCCCCATGACACGTGAGTCACCATCGAGACCCACACATTTTTGGCACCATTGCCGGGAATGGAGGTATGCTTTTGCATTGCACTTGTCTTCCTCCGTTATCTACCCATTGCACAAGGCTTCAAGCTTAACTTGAGCTTTGTTAGTGGAGTTGTAGGATAAGAAAGAGTGAAGAAGTGAGAGGTTTGGATGGAAAAGTTAGGAAAGCTGTCATTTTCTGTTGAAAAGTCATTTTGGATCATTGGAAGCTTCTTTTTCATGCTTTTTAGTGTTTTGAGTTGATAGGAGCCTAGTTTGTAAGATTGCTAAGGAGTGTATGAGTCTAAACACACAAAAAACAACAAAAAATGATGATTCTTGCTGAATTTCGAAGTGGTTTTGTGTGGTAAAACTCACCCCTCAAGAAATCTTGCATTTTGGCTTTCAAAAGTTGTTACTCTTTTGGCTTTCAAAAGTTGTTACTCTTTTAGTTTTCTTCATTGAGTAGGTAGATTAGGTAGTTTAGCATCCCCCCATCACAAAAAAAAAAGAAAAGAAACTTCCAAATCTTCACAAATCATCAAAAACCAATCAGCAAAACTGTGTGTTCCTATTCCCACGGGTCGACGTGATAGCACTATCCCATCGATCGTTGCCATAGCCGTATCCCGCCAGTCAAACTTGCATTAACCTATCGCCATAGCTCTATCTTGTCAGTCAAACTTGCATTGACCCATCGCCTTAGTGCTATCCCACCAACTTGCTATTCTGCTGGCCATTGCCTTAACTCTATAGTGTCGACCTGACACATGTCAGTACCTAACCCATCGCCCTAATTAATTACTGTCAGTTAGCTATCTTGTTGGTCAAACTTGCATTGACTTGGTGCCATAAGGATATCCTGCCAGTCGTTGCTTTAGCCCTATCCCCATGGGTCATCACCATAGCTCTATCCCACCAGTCAAATGGGCATTGACTCGTTGTGTAACTCTATCTCGTCGGCCATTGCCAAAACTCTATCCCGCCGATGTGCTATCCCCATGGTTGTCACCATTGCCATATCCCCATGGGTTGTTGCTTTAACTCTATCCCATCGACTTTCTATCCCACCGATCGTCACCATAGCTCTATCCCATCGGTTGTTGCTTTAACTCTATCCTGCCAAAGCATCAATTGCATAGACTAACACATGCACTTGAGATCAAGAAGAGTCCTACTAGCTTACCTTGTGCCTAAAGACAATGCCTCAAATACCATCTTGTCGACCTCCATACCTACCTTAGCATCCTTAGGGTCAGTAAACTCAAAAGTTAGTTCTCACTCATTGCAAGAATGTTAGAGCCTCAGTAGCTCTGAACTCCATCCCCCCACTGATCTCCACTCTCCTACCCCATCTACAACAGTAGCCACATTAAGGGAAACCTTTTCCAGTATCATGGGAAGGTTTGGATTGACTGACTCAATAGAGTGGCTAAACCCATTTGCTTGGTAGACTAGGGCAATGTCAGAGGCTTAAATGTCAGCCCAACCACCACCACTGATGTCAAAAGCCATATTCAGGGAGCCAAGTCCCACGATACCTAATGGTAATCAACCCCCATCATACCAATTCTTTGATGATAGGCAATCCTATGGGGAGGGATTTGGACCCACATTCTCACCATGGTCCCAAAATCTAGAGCAAAGGGGGCAGAGGAGTAACCTTGAAGGCTCACAATTAAGACCCTCCACCTCAAAATCCCCTATGATACCTCCTTGGCAGCAAAACATGGGAGATATTCCCTACCCAACAAGTTCCCCTTATAAGCCTATGCCTACAAGGAACATACCACTCCCTAGAGGACCTCCAGTCCAACCTGTTAGGCCCAACCTAACCCAAGTCACAATGCCAATGCCCAGTGGGCCTAGATCCTCCCATCCCAACCTCATGTCCATGGAGCCCTTCATCAGGACCACCAATGTACAAGATAGGGCCTACCATTCCACAACCTCCTCCTAAATCACAAACGGTCCTTACAGACAAAGCTATGAGAATCCTAGTGCAACCACTAGGAAGGGGGGCCACCGCTCCACCACCAATGTTTCCAAGAGGGGATACCAACCCCTCAAGGAGCAAGCCTATCACAATCTCTAAGCTGATCACCAAGTTTATAGGAGAAGGAGACCCAGTCTCCCATGTTGAGAGGTTTGAACAAATTTGTGACACCTTTGTTGATATTGGGGATCTAGACAAGGTCAATGCTTTTAGCTTGATTCTTGACGGTAAAGTTGGACAATGGTTTAGAGCCTTAAACCCTAAGGAGAAAATAAATTGGGACACATTGCATAGATCTTTCATTGTGGGGTTTGCCCCAAGTGGTCCCAAGTGGAGCCCACTTAACTAGCTTTATCAAGTGAAGTAGGACACTGAGTCCTTAAGAGACTATATCACTAGGATTAAACATTTGAACTCTCGATGTGAACCCCATGAGACGATGAGTGATGTGCAACTTCTGCCATGCTTCCTCATAGGGCTACGAGATGCTAAGCTGCATGATCATTTGTTTGCTATGAATCCCACATTGTTTGAGCTATGCAGTAAGATGGCAATACGTCTAGGGAAAACATGAGGGAGATGCCCCAAAAGGATTGATCCTTAGCTTCCTCTGATATGTCCCAAATAGCACAAGCTTCAACCTCAGAAGCAACTAGGGATGCAAACATGATGCCCAAAGTGCTTAACATGGAAGAGTTGGCCATAGATTTATTAAACAAGTTGAGCCAACAATGGAATATAGAAGCACCAAAAGATGCTCCTAGCAACCCCCATCTTTTTCCACAAAGAGATAACATATGGTGTGGGGTATGCACTGGAAATAATTCCACTAAGGAATGCCCTCATCTTAGAGCCAAGCCAACACTCTATTGTGCCCATTGTGTTCATTGGGGAAATCATGACATATCCCAATGTGATTTGATTCCTCAACCCATGTATCAAAAAAGGCCACATCTACCATTGCATGCACTACCCAATCCATCCAATAAGGCACAATTGGCAATACAAGGAGCCACATCAGCCAATCAAGGGCAATTTAGGGCTCAAAATACTCCATTACCCCTGGTAGTACTAGGACCTCAACCACCACCTCCATGAATTACTCCCCTGAATCAAGTATTGGTGTAAGAGCTACCTAGTGATTGGGGAGACCCTAGACCTATCTTCAATGGACACAACTATCCCCAAAATGGTGACAATGCAAATCGGTCTAGCATTATAAGTCACTACATTATACAAGGTGACCAACACATTCCGATCTATGAGACTACACTGATTCCAAAAAGAAGGGATATATGAACTTGACCAAGACACAATCCATTCAATGCCATATGTGTCAAGGGCCACACCTAGCCAATGAGTGTCCATATAAGGGGCAATCTAAGCAACCAATCACACCAGCATCTAATACACCACTGCCATTATGCACTGGGTGTGGTGTGGTGGGTGTGGTGTGGACCATCTTTTTAAGGATTGCTCGATGAGAAGGCCATCTACATCCACAAGCCTTAACTTGTTAAGTATTGAGAGAGGCCAAGTGTCATTAGTATCATTGAATGTTATCACGACGTTGCAAGCTAAAGCTCTTCATAAAGAGCTTTGCAAACAAGTAAAAAGGGATCAAGCTAGTACGTCACAGTCTAGAGAGGCAATTGAATCAGCACGAGTAAGCACCAAGGGTGCAACGAAGATTGGGAAGGGAAAAAATATGGCCATCATCCAAGATGGGTTGGATGAAGATACAGCCTCCCTAGCAACATCATCTTCCTCTAATGATACTTTCTCAAATGGTACTAGCAATAAGCACCCGCATGAGGGAAATGAGGCACCAATAATGGCTTCAACCCATGGCCAAGCTACAACACCTAAGGGTCATAGTGGATATCCCAACCCATGGGTGGGGAAACAAGGTCTCCCCGAGGCACATAAATTGGTAAACAAGTGCCAAGAGGAATGCCAGCAGAGTCTCAAGGCAAGCAAGAGTACTAATACAATTCATCCTAGATATGAGAGAAATGCTCGAGCCTCAAAAGCCTTGCAAATACCTAAAAGGGTAGAGGAAGAATGTGTTTCATGCCCTTCAACAGAGGGATCCACCCTAATGCAATGGATCTTGAAGAAGACCCTGCCTTGCAACAACTAAAGGAGGATGACAACATGTCCTTATATGGCTTAGAAGAGTCTAAATTGATAGGCATGGAATCTATGATTGGTCCTCGAGACATTTCAGGATTAGCCTCATTCCTGTCCACCATTGAGATCAAGATGCCCATTGCGACACTATTATAGGGTAATCCTACTCTATGGAGAGACCTCTCGGATTGGATGAATGGGCAAATAGTGACACCCCAACCCACAAATCTTGATAATGTTGAATCTTCCAATCATGGTTAAGACCTTCCAAGGGTGCTAGTCAACAAATTGGGCCAATATTTTGAGAGTGATGACACGAATGCAGTGATACCCATCTCCTTCCGTGATAAGAAAGCTCTGGAAATCTTAGACGAAGGAGTAGGTCTTAGCATCATCATAAAACAATGCTGGGAAAAGTGGGGAAGTCCCAACCGAGAGAGTACTTTCTTAGTAGTTAAATTAGCTAATGGAGGCATGGCTCATCCCATAGGAGTACTCAAGGACATTAAAATCAAAACATGTGGTCTCACATATCGAGTGTGCCTTGTTGTAATGGATTTCCAAAACAACCCTAGGTATGAGGCTATTCTAGGGAGACCTTTCTTGTGTATGGCAGGATTGATCCATGATTGGTGCTCCAACAACATTTATCTAAGGAAGGTTCAGCAAGTCGTGAGGGTTGATCTTTGAACATGGAAGGCTCACACTATGTCCACAAATCTATTTGTAGCAGCTGAATCGGATACCATCGATAGGTCTATGCCGATAAAGCTGGTTAAAGAATATGAGAAAGAGGATAGTGAGAAGAGTCTTGATGAACCTTGGTGTGCTCCTTTACCAAAACTAGAAGACTCAATTGATTGGATCCGTACACTAGACAATTTAATTCCATTACACCTTTTTACACCATAAGAGCGGCACTACCTAATCAAATTGAATTAGGAATTGACAATTCCCTTGATCCTAATGAGATAGATATGACTCCATCGCAACTTTAGGTAGAGCTGACATCATCAGGTGCAACATGACGAATACAAGCCATGGTAGATGGGTGAGCAGGCCATAACCTCATCCCTTGGGAGACATTAAAACATCTTCGCTAGGTACGCCTTCAAGTATGTGATTATGAAATTCAATACATAGAGGGTACCTCTATTAAGGTTATTGGTTCTTTAATGTTGAATGTTTCCTTAGACAATTACATTGTGGCTTGCAAATTTTTTGTAGCTCCTACAGGTACCTTAACAAAAGCCACCATTCTTGGTAAAAGCTAGATCCAAGACACTTACAAATGGTTATTTGGTGATGAATCATCCCATCAAGATGCACCAATTGCTAACCAAGGATCAATATCACCAACTACTTCCACCTCCCCACCTCGACAAGGGTGCCACCAAGGAAGAAGACGAAGACAAAAGGCAACCAAGCAAATATGGCTCCGAAAGGATCTATTGATGGCTCAAGGATCATTTGAGGGTGAATCATATTTTTGAATTCCAAAGAAACCTCAACATATAAAGCCACCCCCTCCTCTAAACATCAAGCCTCACCATCACCAGCCACCCCCTCAGGTAAACAACAAACCTCAACATCAAAGAAGAAGATGACCCCATCCAACAAGGAAGGTACATTACCAATGGGTTCCCACAAGACTACTTGAGGCCCAAGGATATTACCTTAGCAACTCTTATATATGGGTGCCCAAGCCTTGCCAGAGCAATCAACAGCCCATTCACGCTTGTTGCCCTAAGCCTAAATGTACACTAGCACCATCACAAAAGTAGGAGCAGAGCCCCAAATCTATCAATACAGAAGCATCAACGAGTGCACATGCACCACTAGTAGTCACACAAGAACCTACTTTGCAAACATGCCAAGAACAGTGAGAACCTGCTTGCAAGGACAAGGGAAAAGCACCAATGCAGGAGGATCATATGCAAAGGAATTCATCTACCTCCTCTCAAGTAGTTAAACAAGAACCTGTCTCAAAAAGGGAGACAGTAACACAAGAACCTACTCAATCGCCAGTTTATCAAAAGGCATGTCAATTTATTACATCATCTTCAAGGCAACTGGCAGCAACACAAGAACCTGTCTTGAAAAAAGAGACAGTAACACAAGAACCTACCAAGACAAAAGTTGAATCCACATTAGGAGCCATACAAGAACCTTCCTTGCTGAGAAATTCGGTATCTATCATCAGGGAACCTATGCAACAATCGGCCACACAAGTAATGCCCATCATAGTGGAAGTCCCACAAGAACCTTCCAATGTGAACAATGCATTATCTTCACCCCTGACAACTTTCTCAGTTGAAACTTGGGCTCAACAAAAGCAAAAGATCTCCAAGACATTGCAATCCTACTCAAATTGATACATAGAACATATATCACTTTATTACGATGAGTATCATAGAAGTGGTACATGTGAGAGATCACAATTCTCAATGATGTAACACTGACAACAAGAAACATGCCAATAGTAGATCCACAAGAACCTACTCCTAAAAATGGACTAGATCCATAAGAACCTACTACTACAATCAAGGATCTCGAAGAACGTCAAGCAACATTACTGCCAACAGGATGACAACTACTTGCCAACAAAGATCTCCAGTAATGTCTTAGGAACTCTCCTTCAAAGTGATTATGAGACTTACTCTAGGGATCTACAAAATGATGTTCTTGCTAAATCTAGGTCATAATTGGTCAATATGTCGCATGAGGAAGTACTAGGTGAAAATAGGTGGTCAATCCTGTTCAAGTTCTCAGCATGACATACTCAGCAAATCACAAGTACATCAACTCAATGGCTCCTTGGCCTTAGGAAGATAAGCTACAAATGCTATGGAAATTCAATACACCAATCAGCATCAACAATACATCCCTTCAGTAAACCCAAAATAGAACAGGGCACTGACTTATGCCTAAGTCATTAGGGTCTTAAATTTGAGTTCACACATGGAATGACAAGTGGTTCTCCCTAAGCAATTCTCGAGTAGATCCACAAGCACTTGCTACAATAGAAGATACCAAAAACCTTAACGAAATATTGCTATCATGGAAAGAAAGCCTTCACCAACAAAGAGTACACAATCCTAATAACTTCATCAAGGTCTAAGGCCAATCAAAGACACATCAACACCTGGGATCCCAAGGCACTCCTCCAGATAAGGGACAATAAGTGGTCTTACACCAATAGCTCTATAGGATGAGTCAAATTGTAGGGTGAATTTGATGCAATCAAAATGGGTCTAGATGAGTTTCTTGTGATCCTCAAAGATTTTTTTTCATTTTCATGTACTAACCCTTAATTAGCTAACTCCAACTCTACCTCCTCTTTTTATTTCTTCTTATTATTCTTTTTGATGCTTGTTGATACTAGTAAACCATTTGAGCCTCCTAAGGTAATACCAATTTTAATTTAAAGGACTTTTCTAAAACCCAAGATGCTCTATACCTCTTCATCCATAGTGCTCATTTTAAGAGTTTTTATGGTGTATTATTAGACTCCTCTCAATTTGATGAATCAGACAAATAAAGCTCCAAATTGCTGCAAGACAAAATGTCATGTAAAGCACAAACATGGCATGCCTAAGACATAGTTTGATGGGAATCCAATAAAAGTCCCGCTACATTCAAATATGGGATTTAAGGAGAACTTAAGAATACACTATGCCGACTCTACTAATAGTAACACTACAAGGATTTTACATCAATCCCTACTAACACCTTCTCCCTATTAAGTTACACCTTAGATTTTTCTCTTTCTTCCTCTTTCTTTGAAATCGCAAGTACTCAGCTTTAATTGATCCATGCAACATCTTACCATTGTGATCACTCATGCCATGTGCCAATTATAGTGGATATCCATCCTTCCAAAAACAATGCCACAACAAAGGATATAGCAAAGACGTATGCAGCATTGCACACTGGAAAATTTCATACAAGAATGATCTTCATCAACAAGAGTCCCACAACAATGACCATGACACGATCAAGGGGACTAGATTGAGAATAAGAAGGAGGGCATGATGAATACATTCATTAGAAATGTCATTTAATAGAGAGTGGTAAGTTCATAGAGCTATGATTGTGCCTTGGAGCCAAAGTGGCATACAGGGAATAAGGTTGGCCCTCCCTTTAAAAGGTGGCATGTATAAAAGGCAATGATGGTTAACTTCTATCTTCACTTGTTGGTTGCACACATTGGAATACACACTCTCCTCCTCCTCTTTGGAGTTGTCTCGTGTTCCCTCATAGTGCCTTTCATGAATGCCATGCTCTCTTCTCCTCTTCCTTTCTTCTTGTTCTCCCGATCCTCTCCCTTCTCCACTCCCCTCTCCTCTCTTTCTTCTTCTCTATATGGATTCACGATTGCAACAAGTCGGGAGTTGCTAGAGTGACACTAGTGGATGGCATTTGCATGCATTGCTCTCAACCTAGAGTAGCTTGGAGGAATACTCCATTGGCATTCTTAACAAGATCTCCACAACATGTGAGTCATCATTGGAGACTACACAGATGGAGGGGCAGGTGAGTGTAATCACAGAAGTTACTAGGAAAATGAGGAAAGGCCAGTAGTGAAAGTACCACTGTATTTATCAAGCTAGCCAATGGAGGGATAGCTGAGCCAATTGGGGTACTCAAGGAAGTCAAGATAAAGATCTTCAATCTCACGTTCAAGGTGGGATTTGTAATAATTGAATTCCAAAACCAACTTGGTGTTTACAATGTTATCCTAGGTAGACATTTCATGCATATAGCACGATTGGTCACAGTACCTCTAAGGATGATCAATATGCTTAAAGCATCCAAGGTTAAGGACAGTGTAGTTAAAGAAAAATCTAATTTACACGGCTCAAGTGCATCAGAGCAACCACAACCCACCAAGAGCTTTTGTCAATCTAGGGTGACCAACTAGAATGCATCATTGCAAGATGGCACAGAGAATAGGGAGAGGATGAAAGGAAGATAATAGAAATACACCTTGGAGATGTATGGGCCCAAGCACCTTGTAAAAACAAGAAAGAGAGAAAGAGGTAAGAAAAAATAGGGTTGGCGATCCCTTTAAAAAGTAGAATGTATAAAAGGCTAAAGGCTTGAATTTGGTCTTATTGTATGCAAACATGTGGGAATACAAGCTCTCTTTCTCTTCCATGAGTTGTCTTGAGTGTTCTCTTGTTCCCTATCATAGTGCCTTTGTGATTTCCACTTCCTCTTCCCCTTCTTCATTCCCCTCTTTCCTTCCCTTCCTCGTTCTCTTCTCCCTTCTCATCCTTCCCCGCTTCCTCTCATGGAGTCAAACCACAACTATATAGAATCTGCTTTCATGACACAAGTGGACGATGAGCCTTTGCATTACTCCTTACCATGGGAGTCAAGGAGGGAGTGCCCTTGGCACATTGGTGAACTTCTCGACGACACGTGAGTCACTAACAAGATTAATCATTGTATAACTCCTGCTGAGGAAACAATCAACAATTGCAATGGGTGAAGACAACTGTAAGAACTGCCAACACAAAGCTCCCATATTGCAATAATCCCTCTTTGAGAAGCTTGCAATTTAGACACAGAAGGATGGGGAAACATGGTGGCTCAACTTTGGTGCAAACAACCACACGACTTCTAAGATGGAATGGTTCTTCGATCTCCATCCCAATAGGAATCCGAGGGAGAAGGTTGTGATGGGGGATGACGCACCCTAGAAAATCAAAGGGATTGGCAACATACCCTTGCACAATAATGCCTGCGCTGCATTGAGAATTGGAGATGTGTTCCACATCCCTACAATGGCACAAACCCTTCTCTCTATTGGGATGTGTTCTACATCCCTATGATGGCACAAACCCTTCTCTCTATTGGGATGTGTTCTACAAACCTACAATGGCACAAACCCTTCTCTCTATTGGGAAGAGGAAAGAGTGCGATATGGAAGTCATCTTCAACAAGGATGCATGCACAGTGAGGGAGCTAAGGAGTCCGAAATTCATTACTCAAGGTGTCAATATTGAAAGAATGTCCAAGTTTTTTCCCCATAATTTTGACCTAAAGGAAGCTTGATCTCTTTCAAACACATAGGTACACACACATGAGATGAGTTCTTCATATGAAAGAGAGATGGAGGCATATATGACTCTTATGCTACTCTATTTTCCCACCATATAATAGTCAATATCTCCAATAAGGAACTTGTCCCTCACATAATGCACTTCTATGTGCTTTTTGCTTGCATAATACACTGGGTTACTAGCCAGTTGGATGCTATTCATATTGTCACAATACAAGGTGACTACCTTGGCAAAATCTTCTCCTAAGTCATGTAGTGACTTTCTAAACCAATCTACTTCACATGTGGTCATTGATGTACTTCTGTACTCAATCTCAGTATTAGACAATGCAACCATTGGTTGCTTCTTGTTGCTCCAAGTCAACATACAACGACCAAGATTGTATGTATAGCCATTGTTTGATATTTTGTTATAAGAGCTACTAGCCCAATTTGAATTAATGTATCCAAACACACTGACTGTATCATATGTATAAAACAATGCATAAATTAGTGTAGCCTTTGCATACCATGGCATTCTCCATGCTACATCCAAATGTTGCTTCCTTGGTTGTTCCATAATCTGACTGAGTAGTCCTATATCATGACACATATCTGGCCTAGTCAATGTAGTAAATCACGAGCTTCCAAGCATCTTCTTGTACATGGTTGGATTTTTTGGTTCCTCTCCAACATCAAGCTATAACTTCAAATTCACTTTCATTAGTGTGGGAGCTAGCTTACATGCTATCATGCCAAACTTCTAGAGCATATCTTATATATAATTCTACTGAGAGGAGTCCAAATCATCTCAATTCCCAAGAAGTACCTTATCTCACCAAGGTCAATCATATCAAATTCCACATAGATCATGTTCTTTTCATGTACTATTTCAGATCGCACCCACCAACTCCCTAATTATCAATTCATCCATATAGATGATGGTCACCACCATTCCTACACTAGTCTTTTGCACATACAAGGAATAATTACTTCATTGATCACATACATGGAGTAATTATTTCAATAATGACATATTTTTATCCTTCACATACAAGTAATAATTACTTCATTGTCACATATCTATATCCTTTAAGAACTTTCTTATCCTCTCTGTCCAAGCTCTTCATACAATGCTTTGTTTAGCCCACACACAAGGAATAATTACTTCACTCATCACATACTTGTATACTTCATTGCACATACAAGGAATAATTACTTTACTGATCACATTTTTGTATCCTTCAAGAACTTCCTTATCCGCTCTGTCGAAGCTCTTAGCCTTGTTTTACCCCATACAATGTTTTGTTTAGCCCGCATATAGTGTGGTACATTTGGGTGTACATACCCTCTTAGTTGATTTATATATACTGCCTCATGCAAACCTCCATTTAAAAAAGTATTCTTGATGTCCATTTGATGTAACTCCCATCCTTTTGATGCAACCAATACTATCATAGCTATCATAGTAGCGATTTGGAAACTTGACTGATTGCCTCCTCATAATCAATGCCATATGTTTGTCCATATCCTTTGAAAACTTGCCTTATGCTTGCTCACCATGCCATCATCATTATCCTTCATCTTGCCCACCAATTTTTATTTCTTTCCCTTTGGCAATGGCGCTATATCCTAATCACCATCCAATTCAAGTGCATCTATCTCTTTATCCATTGCACTGATTCCTATTTAGCGAGACTCTTCATAACATATAGGCTAAGCACTTTGCATTACTTTTGCCATGTATGCATATGATGTGCTACATAATTCTCAAAGCCAAACCTCTATACTAGATACTTGCACTCTGCTTAATCTACAAAGACTTTGCTCATTTGCATGCCTCTTTTTTTTCACACTAAGCGTTCTTACTTTTGGTATGCCAAACTCATCATCATAGGACTGTACACCACAAAGCTATGACTAACACTATTTTTTAGAGTTACATGTGCCTCAACAATATTTAATTTCCCTCTTTGTCTACTTGTTGAATTTCACCTTTATATGCTTTTTTTTTTGACAATAAATTTTACTTGTGTTGGCACTCTCAACCTCCTTGACCAAGGGTTCACTTTAATCACTACTAGAGGACTCTCTTGGTCCACTCAAACTATAGAATTCCTGCTATGCACTTATGTGAACTACATCCCTTTTAGTGTTCATTTCAACAACTCTCTTAGGTAGTGCATACCAAGATTCCCTCTCTTTGCATGCAATGTCTTGGCTCACTCTAAACTTTTATGTGATAGGGTTGTAATAGTGATACCCTTTTTGCTCAGCTAGGTATCCTAACAAAATGCACTTTTTAGCCTTGGGCTCATGCCTTGTTCTCATCTATTTGGTATATGCACACATGCAACACAACCAAAAACTCTAAAGTGTTACATGTCTGGTTTTCTCTCTTCTAACATCACATCATGTATAGCTGTAGTGGGGGATCCTGTTGACAATATATACAATCATTTGAATTTCCTCAATCCAATAACAAATGTGCATATTTCACTTAACCAAGATGGCTCTTGCAACCTTAGTAATGTGTCTATTCTTCCTTTTAAAAAGCCTATGATATTGTGGGATGTACCTACTGTGAACTACCTTCTTACGCCTTGCTTCTTCAAGTAGTTGTCAAATTCATGTGAGAAGTATTCACCCCCACCATTTGATCTCCAGCGCTTACTATTCCTACCACATTCATTTTCAGCAATGGCTTTAAAAGGTTTAAAATGACAAAAAACTTTAGATTTTTGCTTCATAAAGCATCCATGACAACTCATGTGGTTTGATGCACATAATTCTACATACCATAAATCCTTAGCCCTTTCCTTATGTGAAATATCACATTCAATATATGCTCCATTATGAATATATATTTTTCTCTCTCTCATATTTCCCACTAGATAATGCATAAATGCCTTGCTGGCAACCTTTCATTCTTTGCATCTTCTTGTTTCTTTGGTTTTCCAGAATAAGAGTAGCCACTCTGATTTCTACTCTATCTATTTTTTTACCGTCCAGTAGTATCTACTCTAATTTCCACTCTATCTATTGTTTTTCTATCCACCTCAACCTCTACTACTCCCCCTGTTTACATAGTTTCCTCTTCCTCGACCTCAGGACCTCTCATTAGAATGTTGATTTTTGTACTCCTTACAGGTATTCACTGCTAGCTCTTTCAACACCATGGCCACTCTGCAATCTTCCCCTGCCTCTACTAGAGTGTAGATAGAAGTTATTGGCACATTCTCACTTATTCTTGCTACTTCTTGCATTGTAAACTAGCTATTTACTAATCATCAGAGATGTCATTCTTCAAAGTTAGGAAGATTTGCTTGTACATATACTAAAGTCACAAGTGAATTCTACTTCTAATTTTCATTTAATCTATTCAAGGCTGTAGACATGAAGCCATCATCATATTGTCTGGCTCCATAGATCCCAAGATATCAACAATCTTCCCTTGCCTCTACTAGAGTGTAGATAGAAGGCACTGGCACATTCTCACTCATTGATTCTTCTTGCATTGTGAACTAGCTATTTAATGATGAGAGATGTTAATTCTTCAAAGTCATGGAGATTTTCTCATACATATACTAAAGTCACAAATGACTTCTACTTCTAATCTTCATTTAATCTATTCAAGGCTGTAGACACTAAGCCATCATCATATTGTCCCGCTCCATAGATCCCAAGATATCAATAATCTCTTTTATTTTTAGCACATAGTCAATTATAGACATATTTTACTTCTTGACATTATTAAGCTCATTCTTTAGTCCTACCTTTTTGGCCTTTGTGTTGCTTGTACGAAATTTCCAATGTTTTCCTTGTGCAATCTAGTATGACATGTCATGCCATCTTTTACATTTGTGGAAATAAAAAAATTCATTTTTCATCCATTTCATTCCCTTCTCCCCATGCCTTCAGCTAATCTATAGAAGGATCCTCGTTGGAGTGTTGGTTGCTTTATATCTTTTCTTACATACCCCCAAAGACTTTTACCCCCATCAACTAGTTGTGCATTGTAAACCTCCATGGCTAAAAGTTGGTCTTAGTCAACTTTTCAATAATGCTTTTCTCACATTTTCTCAACTAGAACTTTGGAGACTAAGAACAAAATAAAATCAAAGTACAGTCTCATTGTTCATAGCAAATGCCTCAATATGTAAAAATATTTATAGCTTTCCCTCCATTCTAGAATTCCAAAACATGTGCATGAAATCTTCTCTAATGAGCTTAACAATAAAAATTTGGCAAAGCTGAGTTGAGATCAAAACAATGTAATATGGTCCTTTGGACCATGTACAACCCCCCTCGTCACATTGTCATGAATTTTCCAACACTTATTTTGGAGGCTATGTGTCCTTTTGGGGAAATAAGTTTTTCCCTTGTCTTAATATCAAAAGCATTAATTTTGATATAGAGTGGACTTCAAGCTTTGGAATGCAACAAAGAGCCTTGCCTAGCCTAAAAATGCAACTAAACCTTCCTCTGAGGGAATATAATATTGGAGTTATGTTTGCAACATGAAAATTCTTTCAACACTCCATAATGTATGTTGGTCTAAGCTTTCAATACTTTGCACACTGACTATAGATCAGATTCCATCATCCACACTAGTGGTGAATGAAATGCAAATCTCGACAATGACTATGGATGAGATTTAGACCTCTTGATTAAGGAAGATATGCACCATTTACTTGTGCTAGATCTTCAACTATGTAGGATCTAATACCATGAAAGAATGTACGAGAGAAGGGATCTTGATCTCTTTCAAACATACAAGTACATATACAAGAGAGATGGAGGCATACACTACTCTTGTGCTATTTTATTTCCACCATGCCTTGTCTTTCCACCATCCAATGTTGGATGACTAATTGTTTGCCTAGCTCACTATATGGATATGATAGCTACAATTTATCATTATCAACTTTACAATCTTTTGGTTTAGGCCCACTGACAATCATGCCACAACCACCTATGATGAAATTACATCTATCATATTGATGGTCATTAGGTCTACTACCTAGCAATGCAATCATATGGGAGCATGCCATTTCAACACGAAAGACCCAGTGCTCTATTATAGAACATGATGCCAAAAGAGACACTCACACAAACTAATTTCCTTTTCAACCATTTGAGAGTATCTGGCTTTATTTCTTAAACTTAAGTTCTCAATGCAATTAAGAATAAACTTGATGTCAAGTGAATCGAGTGCATCTTCCTGGGGTATGCTATAGTTTCATGGAATACGGACTTTAAGGTCCTATAAATTACCGAGGTCACTGATCATGTCTAGGGATGTTTTCATTGATAAGGTGTTACTACATAACCATGTGGGTTAGCAGCAGTGACCTAGAGGGGTGTGCGAGGGTAGGTTAGCCGCAAGGGTTGATGGTTCGGATCTCCAAGTGGTTGGGGTCTTCAATGGCTGCTTCTCTAACCATTAGACAGTTCTATACGCATGCTATTACTAGCATTCCGAGGTCATTGTATACATAGATGTTGTGCAAGCTATTGCTCCAAAATACAGTATTCTTTAGTGTTGTGTCATTCTTGTGCATATCTGTATTCTATTCTCGTGGATGTTATGCGTATCGCTTGTCTATTGTTTCCCATAGCGTTATGATGCTACACATTGGCGCGCATTCTTACCATCACGCAAGGAATTTGTGATCAGCCAATTAAGCGCTCATGTCATCCGCTCCTTGCCGTCATTGCAGAGGCACTTCACATGGAGGTTTGCATGCAGTTGCACTCACTCCGGAGGAGATTTAGGAGGAGATTGCTACCTGTGAGGAGGTACATCCGTGGATTTCAAGATGAACTCTATTGGATGCGATCTGACACCCAGCACCTTGCTTATGGTCAAGCAAGTGCCAAAATTCCTGTGAAGAACCTCATCCGATGGTCGTGGCAGTGAATTTTGTGGTTGTTATCTTCCTAGTAAGCATGCATGTGCACACGCTCTCGTAAGGCCCCCTGATCCCTTGACACCGATGATGCGGCTACGGTGGTGCAACAGTGATCTTGAGAATGGAGACGACAGTCCGCAAGAAGCTTCAAGAGGGGTTGATTAGCGTTAGAGTCCACCTGCATAGTCAGCTTCACCGCCATGACTGCGGGTACAGGTCTCGATTGATGCACGCTGGGTGCTAAGTGAATCTTCGTCTTCTCCAACTGCGGCTTTGGTGGCTTCTCGTAATCTCTTCAGTCAAGGAACGCCATCTGGAGGGGCACCAAACGTTGGAGGTGCTGTAATAGCTGTGGCAACTCCTACGGTTACGACGAGTAACATCAAGTATGCTAAGTTTTTGGGAAAAAAGTCGGATGACCCCGATGTGCATGTCCGAATGTTTGAAAAGGTGTATGGGATCAATAATCCGGGAGCTGTGGTACTGCTCCAACAAGAGGCGGTTTTTGAGTCAACCTTATCGGCGAGTAAGGTGGCATGCTGGTTGGTAGAGTACGCAGTGAACCATTTTGCCACATATGATGCTGCCCGCGATGCATTCTTGAGGTGGTTTTGTCAAGAAAAAATGATTCCGCAAACTTTGGAGAGATTGTGTAGCTTGGATCAAGGCTTCTTCCATAGGTGGAGGGGGATTTGCTAATTCAATCAATCCTTTAAAACTCTCACAAAATTTGGGACAATTTCGTAAGAGGATTCCAATGGGAATGGACACAGGGCAACTTACAATGCGAGAGAGTGCGGCACCTTCAAGTTGGCATGGTGGTACATTATGTTGTGGACCTTGTTGTTGGAACAGAGGCTCGAGTACTTGGTGGGGCCAAGTCAAGGATTGGACCTTGTGCTTGCTTCTCAACCTCGAATTGAGCTTGTTCTTTTTGCACCCATTGTTGAAGTGCTTGAAATCGAGCTTTCTCCACTTTTGCATTAGGTTATGGAACTTCTTTTTTTTGAGTCACTAGAGTTGATGTTGATGAGGTTGGCTACTCATTATTTGGCAGAGGTATAGGCACTTGTGCTTTGTTTTAGAGAGGTCTTCTTGATTGAATTAGAATAGGAGCCTACATCATTTCTTCTCTTAGCTTCATGGTCATGGCCTCTAGGTGATCTTCATTAGACGTTTCTATTTGCAGACTCGGATTTTCCCTTTTTAGAGCAATTATCTCGTGCACTTTCTTTGCCAT
Organism: Dipteris shenzhenensis; assembly: GCF_047967505.1. Classification (NCBI taxonomy): domain Eukaryota; kingdom Viridiplantae; phylum Streptophyta; class Polypodiopsida; order Gleicheniales; family Dipteridaceae; genus Dipteris; species Dipteris shenzhenensis. The sequence goes on along the minus strand of NC_141608.1, from coordinate 44,251,905 downwards.
CATCATTGCTAGTGTCAGAGTCTATGATGCCATCCTCAATGCCAATTGCAGCCATGTCAATAGCACTGAATGTTGCATAATTGCTAAATTTTTTCATGTCTTTTTGGATCTTCTTCCTTACTCTTACAATGAATCAGGCTGTCAGGTACTTACATCTGGGCGTGGGTCACATTTGGCAATTAGGTGTTTCTTTTTTCCTAGGTCAAGGTCACCATCATTGCCAACGATTTGCCATGTTGTGACTAGGGGGAGTAAAATGGATTGGATGGATTGCAAGGAGGTAATTCAGGGTAAACGGTGGTTGAAGATGTTGACCAAAGTGTATCTGCATGAAAAATTGTCTAGAGGTGGATTGGGTATCTCCTCCGCAAGTTCAGGTGTTAATGTAGGTGTGTTAGTGGGGGTTAGATATGTGTTAGTGTAGTAGGGACCATCATGTCAAGAATGTGCCTAGTATTGTCCCATGTGAGTCTAGGAATGGGCCGGTGTAGACAGATTGTCAATCGGAGGTCACGGTGGAAATTTATGAGCGAATTAGTGTGAAAAGGGGCCCACACGAGGCATGAATTAACGATTTCTAGGGCTACCAAAATGGTGTGAAATGGGCTGGAAAAATTATTCGTAGTGTGATGTTTCTATGTGTGAATCCCTCATTCAATCCAGGTTCAATTTGGGTCCCAAATGGGCGAGCTATGGACCTTTAAATTGAGTCAAAATGAGGCCTTTGGGGGGTTCTTAGACTTGAAGTGTAGGTGCAAATAGGTCCTAGACTTAAGGTCCTAGACTTAAAGGAACTAAACTAGGTTTAGTGATCTAGCTGAGTGGTCTAACTGTCTATTAATGTAACTACCCTAATTGTCCAATTCGTCTAACTAACCTGTTAGTTATTGTTACTGTTCAATTAAGCTGACCTAACTGCAACTAACCTAGCCTAGATCTGGTTAATCTAATCTAATGTTAGTTAGTTAAACATAAGGGCAATTAACTCGACTAACTAACTATCAGTTACCTAACATAACTTAGTCTCACCCTAATGGTAGTTAACCAAAGGTAAGACTAACCTAACCTAGTTAAGATAACCAAGGGGTTAGGTTAGGTTAGGTTTTTTTAAAAAATTTAAATAAATGGGGGGGCGGCTAGGCAGGTGCACGACGGTGGAGGTGAGGGGGAAGGGCGGTCGGGGGGAGGGGCTGACGCTGGAGGTGAGGGGGAAGTGCAGCTGGTAGAGGGGGAGGGGTTTTGGTAGAGGAGGAGAAGGGCATGGGAGGCGGCGTGAGAGGGCGGGAGGTAGAGTGGTGAGGGGGGGGTGGAGTGGGGGGTAGAAGGGGGGGGGGAGTGGGGTATGGAAGCCAGGGGGGAAACTTGACGGACGAAAAACTTGACGGAAATTTAAAGGGAGGAGGGGATGATCGCCTACAATGCTCTCCCAATTCTTTCTCGATGCAACAGGATTGTTGAGGGCGAATGGACGGTGGGTGGATGGCTAGGTTATCAGTGCAAAAACTTGATGATGAGGATCGGAGTAGGGTGGTGGTTGATGGAAAGGGAGAAGGGTCTTGCGTAGGGCTCGAAATGGGGAAGAGGATGGAGGCTAGATGTGGAAGAAGAAGAATGAGGGGGTGGAGTGGGTTTTTATAGGAAGGGTTGAAGGTTTAGGGTTAAACCCTAGAACCTTCCCATGCCAGAACTTTTCATGGTTAGCTCAGATCGCTCTTCTGTAAAAAGGTGAAATGTTCAAAATTGCAAGCTTTACACATTGATGTCCATTAGATGGCTTGATTTGTTCTTTAAGTGACTTCTTTTTAAGAAATAACAAATTTCTTAAAGTAATAACCCAAGGTTGATGCTTGAGGTTGACACTTTTGGCTAGAGTTGAGAAATCTTTTACTCTCCTAGCCCTTGAGTAATATGTTCGTGATAGTGGGGTGGTTTATTCTTCACACATACTTGCATATGTCTACTTGTTACTTGAGACGCTAGTCTTTGTTAGATATGTTCAATGCCTCGCCCTCCTGGTAACCACCAGTTGTCCAAGGTGCTCAAGCTATAAAGCCCCCATATGAGGGGAAGCCATGTGTGAGCCCATGACACTGGATGGATCCTGACTTGCATGTCAGATGAGGTCTATCAATGAGACCGTTGATGGTAGAAAGGTGATTGTGTGGGAGCCCCTTATTCTTGCTAGGGCTTGGGGGCCAGCTGGTCCCTAGTTGGGGGGTCCTAGGGGGGCCAGTGGTCCCCTTGGTGGGGGTTCGGGGGCGAGAGCCCCCGAGGTGATGGTATAGGGAATATTTCTTGAATATTCCATGGACGACTAGTCGGTTCCACTGACTAAGTTGACTGGTCGTCTTCACCGACTAGGTTGATTGGTCGGTTCCACTAACTGCGTTGACCATCCTCATAGCTATAAAGAGGCGACCTCCCCAGTCCATTGTATCAGATCAGTTTAGTTCAGATCAGATCTTCCAGCTAGTAGCTCTTCACCTAGTATTTGTCTAGATTGCCATCTAAGCTCCATTGTGGGAGTGCATGGGTAGATGGAGCCATCATCTATACTACATTAGTATTGAAGGAAAATTTTGTTCATCTCCAGTTTGCTGTGTACTCTCTATTCTTTGTTCAGTTTCTGTTCCACTGCGCCGTGTAATTTAACAGTCTCCTTGACAATGGCACCAAATGTTGACTCTTTCCCACGGCTTCTACAGGAAGAGCAAGGTGTTCTAGGTATGCAGGGTTCCGAGGCTTTTTGTCACCTACATATATATCGATGTCATGACAAAATATGCATGCCTCAGGATCATGGAGTACTCTAAGGTGGATGGAACCTATGTGTAAACATGATGAAGAGAATGCTCATGACATGTACCTCAAGTCAATTAGGTTCCAAGATAGATTAGCTTGGGCTCATAAACAAAATCTTGAGTGAATGTGCATTTCTCTCTTGTACTCAACAATACATGATAGGCCTCTTATATAGAGAGTGCCCTTAGAATAGTCAACACTTGTGGGATCCTCTGATCCACATCTCTCCTTGTGGATATCCTTGATCCACATCTCCACATCATGTAGTCCACATCCTAGGGTGGCTACTTTAATTCTTTCTTATACCATATTCCAAAGAGAGACATAGGCTTACGTGTGGTAAGCAAACATACTGCATGCATACGTGAAAGAAACGTAGATCATTGTGGTTGGGTTAATAAAGGCTTTCGCCTCCATTAGGGGTTGAAAGGTTTAGAAAGAGTTTAAGGGTTAGAGAGAGGTTCAAGATTCAGAACAAGTTCAGGGTTTAGAAGAGGTTCCAAGGTTCAAAAGGGGTTTCAGGGTTAGAAGGAGGATCCAAGGTTTAGAGTAGAGTACATGGTGGAGAACTCGTCTCCCTCGTAGATCATGGAGGTCAAGGGTTGAGGGACTAGTCTAAGGGAGAAGGGTTTAGGGGGAGCATAGGAGTGGGAGAGGATGAAGCTGTAAGAGCATGGGGGAGGAGGAGAGGGAGGAGAAGGGAGGAGGAGAGAGGAGGAGAAGGAAGGAGAAAGGAGGAGGAAGGAGGAGGAGAAGGGAGGAGGAGACGGAGGAGGAGAGAGAGGACAAGGGAGGAGAAGAGGGAGAGGAGGAGTTGCAAGGTTGGAGGAGAGGGGAGGAGGCAGGGTTAGGACATGCTTTTGGATGTGGAGTGCAAGGAAGCATGGACACTTGGAGACAATTGCTTGGAATACCAAAGTAGAACTCAATACAATGCCCCAAAGAGTCCAGGCTTCATTCCATTATGGGGTATTTATACAAGTTGGAGAGCTTTTGTCTCTGCAAAATGCAAATGTAACATCTTTATGATGTATAACCCCATGGTGAGGCTCCTTTCCATAGACATCAATGTAACTATCATGCATTCAAGCTCAAATCTCTGGGTGTGTGTGGTCACTTATCTTCCATCTGTCATGTCACTCAACAGGCTGAGAATCCAATGTCGAGAACCTCTATCTTCTCTAGATCCCCTCACTTCCTTTTGATTGCTCCCCGCTCTCTGTGTTGGCTAGATGGATTACTTCCTCCTTGGGCACCAATTTTTTGATATCCTTTCACTGGGAGCCCCTAGGATCTACCACTATGAGGTACGTTGGATCTTGTCATGCAGGCACTAAAAAGGCCCATTGGTAATCCTCTAAATGCACCCAAAAAAGAAAGAGAGAGGGCAGGGCTTTGTTTTTTCTTTAATTGTCCCCTCCTGCTGCATAGGGTTTGATGTCATGGAGGGGGGGGAAAGGGGGAAATAAGGATGGCTATTTTGGATGTTGTTCCCTTGGAAGAGAGTATGTAGGACGTTTTTCCCTTGGTGCATGACATAAGTAGAGACCTGTCATATCAGTGGTTCTAAAGGGTAGGGGAAATAGCACCGTGAGGTTGAGAGCGTGGGGTGCTAATTCACATGGTCCCTCAATTTCCCCAGTTTTCTGGAGCATAAGGGAAATGGCTATTTCCTATTGTTTCCCACTCCAATCCACCTTTTCTGGCACCTTTTGGTGTTAATCACCTATCCTCGTTGTCTATGCTCATCCACAAAAGGAATGACCATTTTTGTGTTAAACTTTTGAATTGAATTATAGCACAAGCCCTTTGCCGTCTGTAGGCCTACTCATTTCTCCTACTCTTCAGGTTTCCTTTCGCCTGCCCGTATGTTCGATGAACTGCTGCTGAACGTGTTGCATGCTACCTGTCTTCGAAAGGGTAAATTTTTGCTCATCTGCAGCTTAATTTAGCGTAATCTCTTTCGCCCTTTGCGTTTCTAGTAACGATCAGACAAATATGCTGGGCCGTTTGATCTTTCCTTTACTCTAGCTCAAAGAAATCTCTCTTTCTAAGGCAAGTTTCTCAAAATTATCCACTTACTTGGAGCCATTTAGGGCTTTTTGTAAGTTCTCACGGCCATATTCGGGTCTCTGGCCAGAGTTGAAGGTGGGTAGGTAGGCTACCTTTGTAGTCTTCTTGATTCATTTTTCTTGCGTGATTTGCAGGCAACTAAGCCTCAAAGATGCCTAAGGGGTATGCTGTTGAGCTGTACTTTGACCCTGCGCTGGAAAATCAGGTTCTCAAGATTTGGAATGTCCTGGCAAGAAGACAAATCAGCACTCAGTTGATAGAGTTTGAAGCACGCCCTCATATCTCTATTTTTGCAACCTCCAATATTGAGTCGTCAAAGTTGTATAATGCTGTAAAGAATTTTGCAGCCAAACAGCAACCCCTAGCCATCACACTCTCTGCAGTAGGCAGCTTTGCCACGGAGGAGAATGTCTTGTTCCTGGCAGCAACCCCAACGGTCCCGTTACTCACTTTTCACGAACATTTTTATGATCTGCTCAAGAGGGAAGGAGTGGATGTAGGTGATTACTACCAACCAGGTGGCTGGGTTCCTCACTGTACAGTTGCCCAAGATGTTCCTAAAAATCGCATAGCAGATGGTTTTTGTATTCTGAGAGATTTCAAATTGCCCTTGACAGGTCATCTCTTTGATATTGGTCTAGTAGAATATTATCCTATGAGAGAGCATTTTTCATTTCCTTTAGGAGCTGAAAGCAGATAGAAATTTCTGCTTATGCGTTGTATTAGCTCTTTTGACGGTTTACTCATATCTGCATGGGTGAGCACCTTTAGTCCTTTATATTTGTAAATGCAGCTTTCAAATGGTAGCTCTTCAAAGTTAACTGCGAGCATTTGTGGTCACAGAGATCCAAATTCTGTATTTTTGTCAATCCAAGCAAGCTGCATGATTCTTCTGTGAACATCTATATTCTGATCTCTGTATCATATGTACTGTTGTTGCCACTTGGTGCCACTTCAAGCTCCTGGAATGGCTAGTTTTCTTAGAGAGTTTTCTTGTGCTCTTCCAAAATTGGGTTTGGTGGTCTATTCTTACAGCGACAAAGTCCTTTTAAAATTGGTGCTCACGCTTTGGGTACAGTTCATGTGATTGATAAGGAATCACAAATGGCTCAAAATCGCAAGCTATGAAAAGCACTGTTCTCTTTCATTGAATGAAGTGAACCCAAACTCAAACTGATTGGGTACAGCCATCGTTGTTACACTTGTCCATAGCGTTACAGTAATGTGGTGTTGCCAGACCAGAGTGAATGATATGAAGGTCCTTGTGTATGCTATGTGTATCCAATGTATCTGTATTTATTCTTTCACCACCACCATACTTAAGATTGTATTTGCACCATGTGGGTTAACTACTGATCTATGTTATTGGAGTATTTTCCAAGGTGTGTCGACCTAAGGCCTTTGACATGCGTCAACGACATAATGCAGAGTAGCAATGAGCAGCAAAGCTAATCAAAGCTAAGCAAAGCAGCACTGCAATGCTTAAGCAACATCTAAGCAGAAGCAAGCTATTAGCAACAGTAGCAAGGTTAACAACAACCAACGTGACACAAGGCACAGCAATCAAGGAAATAGAGTAGTGCACAGCAGGGGACAAGAGCAAGCAATAGCAAAGCAAAGGACAAGAAAAGAGTATTAGAAGCAACTAGCATTCAGCAAGTGAGCATCAAAAGAGTAGAATCTGCAAGACGCAGAGCAGCAGGAGTAGAGATCACTTCACCACATGTCTTTTGGTAACACACTAAGATGAACCTTACTCTTAAGGTGTAATAAGTCATTTTTGACATTGAGCTTTGCATAACTAGTTCATTCCAAAAGATGCTTGTATCTGTTCAAAGCTCTTCCCATGGCAAAGGTCTACACCGACATTGATAGGTTTTCAAGTGAGATCTTTTACTCGGGGCAAGTAGAGGTCAAATACCAGAAAAAAATCATTTGACCATAAGTTACAGGAATGAAGAAGAGTAATCCTTCTCAAGTTGATGAGGTGGAAGATGATGTGCAATCAATTATCATGCAATATCTTCATAAGAGTCTCATTCATCATGTAGATGAGACCAAAACTGCAAAACCTAAGTGGTATGAGTTAGAATAACTATATGGTGCACGTTGTCAACATTCAAAAATCCCTTTAAAAAGTGAATTCTTTGGATTGGATTGTAAAAATGTTGAAGATCTAGGAACATTCATCTCTAAGAAAAAAAGGCTTATGGTGCATGCAAAAATTGATCAAGGCTATGCCACCATGCTATCTCAATAATTTGTGCAACATTGGTGATAATACTCAAGAACGTTCCTATGCATCATTTGAGAATGTAATTTCTTCATTATTGGATAAGGAAATGAGGGTCCAAGAAGATGGGGGAGCATCTACCACAACCACGAAATATTCTTGATTATTACAAAGACGTTGAAGTGATAATTTTGCAAAATAGAAAGACACATAGGGTCAAGGTGCTACATCAAGGATCTAAAGAAGCGGTGAGGCAAGTGTAGAGAACTAGGCCACCTATCAAGTGAATGTAATGGCAAGAAATAAGAAAGCAATCTAATAACATTACCATCAAATGAGGATCTTCTCTAAGTTATCCTTCAACCACACTTGTAACTAGTAACCCTCTCCCACTATCACATTGAGTGGGGGTGTTGAGAATCATGGTTATTATAAGACTCCCTAAAGTAAAGCAAGACAATGAGAAATATAAAAGGGAGAGGGAAAATGGTGAGAGTGAGAAAGAAAGAAATGTGAAACGGAGAGAGAGAAAATGGGAGTGAATGCTGGAGCAAGAGAGGGAGAGAGTAAAAGTGGGAGTGCTTGGATTAGAGTGGGAGTGATTGGATGGAGAGAGTGAAAGTGGAGTTCTTGGGTTGGAGTGCAGGTGTGGGAGTGTTTGGGAGCCAAGAGTGGAGATGTGAAAAGGAGAGGGAAAGTGGGACTGAAGGTTGGAGGAGAGAGAGAGAGAGAGAGAGAGAGAGAGAGAAGGCTAGATAAGCTTCTTACTAATGTTCAAGTTATGGGTTGATAAATATAGAGCACACTATGCATTGACATTTTCCTTCTAGTAGCCATTCTCCTGATGGCTTGTGACATAGAAGAAATTTATTATTTAAAATAGGAGGCTTTCATGGAATAACATTGACATATTTACTTTATATTCATTTTAAAGCCCCTTGGTTTGTTGTATACATGTAAAATGCAAATGCTTACAATGAAAGAATAATTTAGAATATTACTTTTTTGTGATTACACATCCATGGTTTCCCATGCGCTGAGCATTAATTCATTTGTGTGCCCTTGTGTGACATGATTATTTCCAAGGAAGAATCCCCATGCAAAGGTGGGAAAAGGAGACTCTTTGCTTACATCCATCATCCCTTCAGAATGTGCATAGTTGATATTGTCATGCTCACATGAAATGGTACCAAATCCCAAAATTCCCCTCAATTCATCACAAGAAATATTTTTGAAAATTCCATAGGTATACTGGCTTGAATGAATATATGTATACACTAGTTAATTAGTCAAAGAGTGAATAGGAGACAACAAAAGGAGGGGAAGGAGAGGGAAATCAACTACCAAGGAGCTGTGGGGGATGGACAACAAAAGGAGGGGAAGGAGAGGGAAATCAACTACCAAGGAGCTGTGGAGGAGGTTAAGTAATGGAAGAGATGTTATTGAGGGATGGACATTAAAGAGGGGAGAGGGAGTGTGTAAGGATAGAGAGAAAGAAGAGGAAGGTTGTAAGTTTAGAGCAGATTTGTTCATAGTTAAGAGTTAAATGGAGTATGGACACTTGGGAAGGAACACAAGTACATAAAATGAAAGTTGAAAACAATTCCCAAAGAGTGGTTTCACACTCTTCATGTATTAATGTATGACCCTTGACACTTGGAGTAAGAAGAGGAAGGTTGTAATTTTAGAGCAGATTTGTTCATAGTTAAGAGTTAAATGGAGCATGGACACTTGGGAAGGAAAAGAAGTACATAAAATGAAAAAGAGTGACGTCCTTAAGTGCTTGAGAGATTAATTCATGCAATAATTTATTAAGAAGAAGGGCTCATTGGAAATTGGAATGGCAAATTGTGTTGTACCTACAGAACAACACATCACAAGGTGGTTCCCAAAATAAAAATACAAAATATAAACATTACAAAAATCACAAAAGGTCTCTTCTTCACTAGAAAATTTCACTAGAAAAAGCTTTCAATGGCTAGATTCTTATTATGATTTCCAATTGGAAAAACATACACCTATTAGCAATTGGGAGTTGAATGAGTATGAGAATGGAAGAATTAGGTGCCTCATTCTGATTCTCAGAGTTTGCAATATAGTTTGGATGGATAAATGCCTATTAAAAAACCTTGGGATGCCATTGTAGGGGCAGGAAGAGGTAGATCATATCCCATGTCTAGAAAGTGTTATGCTAAGAGAATAAACGCTAAGCAAAGAGAGAAGAATATTGTGAACCTTTGGGTATCATTTCTTTGACAACCCAAAAATGGGAATCTTTGAGGGGAATATTTTGATCCACTAAAGATGGATGCATGTGTTTGAAAATAAATACAATACATTGATTCACAATATAATGCTATTTAGAAAATACTCAAATATTTGTAACATAGAACAAATTAAATGGCATTGCAAAATCATGTATGACCCTTGTACACTTTTGTTGAGACTTCTCAATTTATTAATTTTGAAAGTTGAGGGGTAAGACACTTACCTACATCTATCTGCTGGTAAACACAACCAATCAATTATTACCTCCTTAAGAATACCGAAACTATATGCATCAAATCCTATCTCCAATTGTTATCCATGTCACAACTTTTAGAGATCAATATATTGTAAATGCAACTAGACAAAGTGTAATGGGGAAAAAGAGATGGCCAACCATACGTTCAATATAAAAATTCCCTCTTATGGATACCTATCTTATAAGAGACTATTAATGTATCTCCAAAACAAATTTTAAATAAGAAGAGGATCAAAATGGAAAAAAACTAGGGAATTGTTCAAGCTAGAAAATTTTCTATTAAAAGATCAAAATAATAAGAAAAAAAGGGAGATATTGCTCACTCATTCAATTTACAAAAGTAGAATCACCAAATAAAGGTACGTCTTTGAGTTATGAGAAATGGAGGTACTCAAGTAAAAAATTAAAATAAACAAGATATCTAAACATGATATCAAAGAAAATTTTAACTATAGCATGAGTAGTTGTCAAATACTTAGACAAAGTATGGAGTACACAAGGCCCATGATGCCCTTCTTGTGTCTTGATAGAGGTAAAACATATAATACGAGCACTTGCTCCATGAGCCTAAGAAGCACAACACAATTAAATTAGTAAAACCATTATTGGACATTTTGTTGTGTAGATGATTAAAGAGCCAACACCTAATCAAAGGATATCATACAGTTTTCTAATCATTATTGGGAAGAAGAGGCATGAAACATTTATCATGTTAAGGAAAGTATCCCTTTTCTAGTAACATAAGATTGTGTTATTAAGTAGCCAACATAGGCAAATGGCATAATCAAATCAAAGAAGCCTAGCAAAGTATTTTCAAAGAAAATAAAGACTCTTAAGGGAAATCTAATAAAGCACAAAAGTGTGTGGCACCTTGTAAAGTATTAGTAGAGTGACAAGAAGCCATCACGGGACATGCATAGGTAGATGATTCCTAGGTAACAAGATAAGAGCTCATATGATTAGCTAAACATCATTGCAAGCCTCAACAAGGGGCTTGGAAATGTCCACTTTGGTATATGGGCAAGGACCTTGAATCCTAAACAAGGTTTGCTAGAGCTTATGTAAATATCTTGTAGAAGAGAATGGATTCATGGCACTTCATCTTAAAAATCATGTTGTTATGCATGAAACATGGAACCCAAATGTGGGTTTTAACCAAAAAACTCATACTATGACCATGCAACAAAAAATAAACTAACCTCAATAAGCTCTAGTTTATTTAGAAGTCAAAGAAGGTAGAATGGTTCTAATGACTCTACATGACCACATTGAGTTCTTGATCCACATATTCTAGGTTTATTTATGTACTTTAAAAGTTGTTTTCGCACTCACTTATGCTCTGAAGTTATGTTTCCCTTTCTTTATAAATGCATTTCCCCCCTTATCAATACCATGTGTAAAGGCCCAAGGGTTATTTACACATGTCAACCCATAGGAATGGGTCTAATCATGGCTTGTCTTTTTTATGGGATGCAGTAACACACCTGCTCCTTGGAGCTATTCTAGGATTTGGAATCTTGAAATGGAGTACCTTTGTAAATTGAACCTTCTTTATTTTAATGTTGAACCTGTCTTTATATCATAAATGTTGAACCTGTCTTTATATCATAAATGTTGTCAAAATTTTCTCCTTGTAAAATTCCATGTTTCATGGTATCATGTAGACTTGTCAATGGGGCAAATGATTAGTCACCCAACATTGTCAGAAGGTGTCTTTGTATCGTGTGAAAATGCATGCATGCACATGCATGCACACACAGACACACACATGGATGCATGCATACACTCATGTACATGTGCACACACACGTGTTCACATACATGTGCTTACACACACACACACAAACACATACACACGCATGCATGGGCGCACACACACATACATCCACACACTTTACCATGGTTCTTGTAAGAAAATTTTAATTCTTTCTACACCCTATAGTGGATGTTTTGAAAGGAAAAAGACAAAGAGTTTTGGATATTTTGATGGCGGTATTTTAACATCTTGTTCTAATTCCATACTCAATGTGCATGACTACTAAATAAGGCTTTACTCTTGACCATGCACACCTAATTGTGTACTGGATGTGCATGACTAATAAATAAGGCTTTACTTTTTTTCATTATTTATCCATGAAAAGATGAAATGTTTTGGGTTTTAAAGCTCAAATAAAGGGTTGTTTCTAATTAACCTATTTTTCTCTTGATTTTCTATACTTTATGCCTTTGGGAAGTTTTGAATTCATGAGGCTTTTTACTCTTTCTACGCCCTATAGTGGATGTTTTGAAAGGAAAAAGGCAAAGGATTTTGGATATTTTGATGGTGGTATTTTAACATCTTGTTATAATTCCATACTCAATGTGCATGACTAATAAATAAGGCTTTACTGTTGACCATGCAAACCTAATTTTGTTCTTGATGTGCATGACTAATAAATAAGACATTACTTTTTTTTCATTATTTATCCATGAAAAGATAAAATGTTTTGGGTGTTAAAGCTCAAATAAAAGGTTATTTCTAATTAACCTATTTTTCTCTTGATTTGTGTACTTTATGCCTTTGGGAAGTTTTGAATACATGAGGCTTTTTCCCTTAGCTAGAGAAGTTTTAAATTCTTAATTTTTTAAAAGAAAAGAGTAGGTGCTTTTTAACCTCGTAATGTGGGGTATTATCATGGGTTGTTTAGGTAAAGGTGCACATGATAATAGTTAACTAATGATTTTTTGGTCACCCTCTATTCTTATAAAAGAAAAGGATCATATTCTTTTGAGCTTCATAGTGCATTTACAACTTACATTCCATTGCTCATGTTCAAATACAAGTCAACCCAATAAATTGTGCTTCTATGAATTGCCTCAACCATGTATTATCCACCCTAGTGCGTAGATCAAGCTACTAGTGAGCTGCCCATACTATATAGGATCAAAATTTAGAGAAATGTCAAGTGTGACAACTTGAGGTTGCATTCCATGGGTATGGTAAGTGTCATGTGGTCATCTAGGTAAACTTTCTTTAAGTACCCTTTGAGTGTACTTGTCTTGTAAAATTTTAATCCCTTTGTCATCCCTCCATATTTCTTTCCAAAGAAAAGAATGGAGTTCTCCCATGAGCTTCAGGTCAAGCTCCAATGTGAGTTGATTGTTGGCTTCTATGATGAGATGTCCACATAAAGTACTCCTACAAGGATGTCCTTGTTAGTCTTTTTTACTTAAAGGGATTGGTATGAATCTGATGGCTAAAAAGCATTTGCAAGGATATGACAATGAATCCTTACATTCCATGCACGAGGGGCCTGTTTCAACCACAGAGTGACTTTTACACTTTTAGACCTTGTGTTCCATTCCACTAACAATATACCCTAGAGAAGATGTCATGCATTCAAAAAACCATTGAGGAAGGCATTCTTCATATCCATCAAATGGATGGGCCAATAAGCAAGTAGCAAGAGCTATAGCTGTCTTGACTATGGTCATCTTTATAATTGGTGCAAAGGTCTCCTCATAATCTATACCATCAGGGATGTTTTTATCGAAGCTATACTTATATATTAATATAAAATCTTGGCGAAAGTTGATCGATCTTGGTTTTTTAGTTTCATAATATTGATAGAACATATTACAATTTTAGATATTTTCTTTTGAAATTCAAAGAAAAAGTTGCAAATCTTGGCGAAACTGCTAAATTTTTCTCATAAATGTTTCAAACTTTTGTTTTTATTATGGTATATAAACTTTCAACACCAAATATAAAAGTTTCACTTCTTAACAAAACTAACTAGTAAAAATCATCCATGTATACCATACTCTTTGGAATATCATTTGGCTACCAACCTAGCCTTGTATCTATCAAAACTCTCCATCTAAGTTGATTTTGACTTTGTAAACCCATTTACACTCTATGGGCTACTTTTTTGTAGGAAGATCTATCAAGGTCTAAATCAGGTTTGGAGAAGAGCATTGTACTCTTCATCCATCACATGTTGCCACTCAAGGACTTGCATTGCATCTTGGAAGGAGGTTTGGCTCACCACAATGAATGCATATTTAATCTTATAGGTACACCTTTCAGGTGCCTTTGTTCCATGAGCATCTCTTGAGGTTGGAGGTGGAACTCTCAGCGATTTCAATGATGACCATTATAGTAAATATATCCATTATATTAAAGAGCTTCTCTTCGACTTTACTATCCATGGTGTAGCAAAGAAATACATTGTGTCATTGGCACTTATGGATTCGGTGGAATGGAAACTATAGTTGGATTGTCAAAGTATAACAAAGCCTTATGTAGCGTCATAAATACGCACAGATGCTACGGGAAAGAATAGACAAGCGATACGTGTAATATCCACGAGAACGGAATACATATATGCACAAGAATGACAGAACGCTGAAGAATACTGTTATTCCACACTAAAATGACGTTCTGCTTCCAATTTTTCTTGACTTTCGATTGCCGCAACCAAGGCCTACCCAAAAGGATGCTATACTCTAGTGTTGTGGCTTCCATGTTGAGCACCACCAAGGACACCACGAATGATATGCCTGCCACCTCCAGAACAACAGTCCGCAAGATTTCGAGTGGTCGAACTCGATGTTGATCAGCCATGCGGACTAAGAATGGCGCCGGCTCCTAGGACATCCATCCCATTTCTATGCACGTCTTCAAAGTGACAATGTTGACCCCCGAACTACCATCTACCAGCACACCTGAGCAAAAGTCCGACCTTGTGCCTTTGCGAAAATCACCAAAATTCTTATGTCGGTCAAAGGAACTATCGAAACTGGGCATGACTCCATGCGGTCAAAGGAACTATCGGTCAAAGGAACTATCGAACTACCATCTACCAGCACCTGAGCAAAAGTCCGACCTTGTGCCTTTGCGAAAATCACCAAAATTCTTATGTCGGTCAAAGGAACTATCGAAAATCAGCTTGACATAGCTCCACCTCTTCTGGTTCAGACTCCATGTGCAGGGAATGCAACAATTGCCGGTGGAATCCCGGAACCAGATTAAGCAATCTGCCCAATGAAATTTGGATAGGAGCATCCAAAATGCATTCCAACCCTGGCTCCCTTTGTGAAGAATTTGCTCGCCTCTTGGCTTGGTTAGCGACCAACAACGGAGTTGCTTTGACCGCCTTCGACCCATTTCCTGGTAAGTGTAACTTGAACCGCCTCTGAGAACAACTGGTTCTGTAAACTGCATCTTACGTGCCTCACTCGGTGTTGTTGCGGACTCTGGCAGAGACATCAATGGTTGCTCCTTCATCACCAACTCGCAGACTTGGCATTGAACGTGTTCTTGAGTTGACGAATCTAGCAGCTTATCACCGTTCTTGGGAGTCGGTCCTCGTAGGTTGGTACCAGCATGGATGATTATGCTAATCTCTGGGCACACCAGTGGGTCATCATCAACAATGTGTACCAACAAAGTGCTGGGCATTTTCTCGGACATCTTTTGCCACTCTGCACATTGCCAATCCCATTCCTGAGCCTCTAGGCATTCGTTCTGCCAATGGCCTTCGCCCAAGCAAAACATATAGGATTTTGGTCAATTCTAACGACCCCTACCACCACGTCCGCGTCTGCGGCCACTGTCGCTTCCACCTCATTGGAACGTCTATTGCTGGGATTGGAATGCTTGCTACTACGGTTCTTCTTGCACAAAAGACACAGCCGCATCTTGCTACTGTGCTGACCAACCGCTCTTTGGCCGTGGCCATTGTAGTGGCATCGCACCATGTTGTGTGTATTAGTCAAGCAAATTGCGCACCAATTCGCATTAAGAGGACACTCAACTGCAGAGTGACCAGGATTGCGGCAATGAGTACACCATATACCCTTCAAGCCTTTAGGTATGTATCCTTCTCCGGAAGCCATTGGCACACCCTTACCCCCTTTAGATGCTCTCTGGGTCTTTGTCTCTGCTTCCGAGTTAGAATCCTCTGAACTGGTACCTTTAGACCTTCCGTTTGAACTAGTCGCATCCGAATCTTTCTCACTGTCATCTGACTTCTTTGATTTGGACATTTTCTTCTTGGATTTGCTCTTCTCGAATTTGCGGTTCCTGAATGTCCTCCCGTGCAGTGATTCCCCCACTCGCACTACTTGTGCCATGACTGCCACAAGCATTGTCTACGTTCGACTGCATCCGATCCACTGTGGCCAATGCCATCTGTAGATCCCGTGACAGCCCCAAAATGAAGTAGTCATTGAGTACCTCCTGAGTAGAAGGGCTTTGAGCTGCTGGCACACGTTGCAAGAGAATTGAATTTGGACGCATAACCTTCCACATCCTGATATCCCTGTGCAGATTGGTGAAAGAGGTGACATACGCAACATCACTGTGCCTTTGATCCATAAAGCATATGATGAAGTCCAAGCCATTGTGGATGGTGGAGTAGGTGCGAATGTCCTATCCAAGGATCTCTATGATGAATGGGATTTCCCACCAATGCAAAAGGCTAATTTCAACATATGCCTTGCAGATGATTCACATGCAAAGCCCTTGGGAATAGTGAATGGAGTATCCACAAAAGCAGCAGGAGTCCTCTTTACTCTTCGGTTCACAATCTTGGATCTCCCCAAGAAATTTTATCAAATCTTTCTTAGAGATACTTGGTTAGATGAAGCATCAGTCCTTCATGACAATACAAAATTGTGACATAGCAAAAAGAGTCAATGTGGGGACAGGAGTTATAAAACCCATTATGCCTAGACCGTTGGATAAAATCTTTTCATCAACAATGATGTCAAGAAAATCAGCCCTCCCACAACAACATGCCTTAGTGGGAGATACACAAAGTAGTCAACAATTGGATCCAAGCATTGGCAACCATTGAAAACTGCCATATACTAGATCCAATCTTCTCGCAAATTGATGCTAAGGTCATGCAGGTAAAACACCCACTCACACATGAAGAACCAATAGATATAGAAGTGCCATTCTTAATGGTTGACCTTGAATGGAATAGTGATCATGAGGAAGCTATCCATGACAATAAGGAATCATATTTTCCTTGGGACTTGGAAATGGAGGTTGAAAATGCTTAGTTAAAAGACCATGTCTTTGACAATGATTTAGCCATTCTTCATGCCCTAATGGCTGTCGAACTTCCCAAAGTTGAAAGTCCAAAGCTAAATAATAGTAGAAGATCTTGCAAGAAAATCAAAGGAGGAAATTGCCGTCGCAAAGCCAACCCTGACCACTTCAATGAGTTTGAATGAGTCCAAACTAGGATCATAGAGTTATATCTTACCAAGCCATCTCTCCCAAAATTAGAGCCACCTCCCATTGAATGGTCCCTTGATGGACTTGAAAGAGTATGCATAGAAAATGAATCATTACTTGGGAATACTTTGCCAATGGAAAAGTTACCCCACAGTTTCCAATGTAAAAAGTTTTGAAAGTTTAAGCCACATGTGCGGATGAAGCTAGATAATGAGAATTAGAAAAAGAAAGTCCACTAGATCCTCAAAACTGGTTAATGATACTATGCCACCTAGTCACCATAGCATACAGCTAGTTGAACACCATCAAAGGCCGATCTTCATGAAGGCCCAAAGTACTTCAAGAACTACACCAATGGTAGTCCCCATAGCAATGCCAAGACTAGTAAGAGAATTTGAAGTGCAAGAAATCGATAACATTGGAGAGACTCCAATATATGAGGGACCAGCCAACACTAGAGCAATAAACCTCTCCCTTGAAGGGGAGGAAGGGAAATTCATTAGGAAATAGCTCACACAAGAAGAGGAAAAAAAGCTAAAAGCACTCCTAATGGAATACCGAGACTGCCTAGCATGGTCATGTGAAGAGAGTGGGAGAGAAGTAAGGAGTCTCACTTGCAGCTTTCTCACATACACAATGGGGGAATACACACAAAGGTGGAGGCTGAAAAATAGTTTTCCTCTTCTTAGTTGTGAAAGAAAAAAGAACTCTCTCTTAGTACAAAAGGAATAGATGAACCCTATATGTGGGTCTCAAACCAAACTCAGCTAACCTAGGTGGCATACTAACTGAGCCACTAACTAGACTACATAAAGATAGCTATGATCCAGCTATTATTCATGGGCAGTGTACCAACCGCATATACAGTTAACAAGTCACTGACTATAAATGCACAACGATCACCCTAGCATATCACGAGTGGAGCTCGATATCTCAACACTCCCCCTCGAGCTCATCAATCCCAATTCCTGTACACCAAGCAGGTCTCTGAACTTGTGTAGCTTCTATGCACCCAATGCTTTTGTGAATATGTCAGCTACCCGATCCTCTGTGCTAACATAAACTAGATCAATAAAACCTTCTAGAACGTTCTTCCACACATAGTGATAATGCACCTCAATGTGCTTTGTTCTAGCATGATAGACTGGGTTATTTGCCAAGTGTATATTGCTCATGTTGTCACAATAAATGAAAAATGGCCCATCTGTAGACTGATGCATATCATAAAATAGCTTACGCAACCAAGCTACCTCACATGCAGCCATTGCTGCACCCCTGTATTCAGCCTCTGTGCTTGACAAGGCAATTGTAGGCTGTTTCTTGCTACTCCAAGTGACTACAGCACTCCCAAAAGAAAACACATATCCACTGGTAGATCGTCTATCAGAAATACTACTAGCCCAATCAGCATCAGTGTATCCATGCAACTGTATCTAAACCCTAGTCTCATAAAATAGTCGATACTACAATGTGGACTTCACATACCTCAGTATGCGTCTAGCCGCATCCAAATGCGGTTTCCTTGGAGCCTGCATAAACTGACTTACCAACCCAACAGCATAGCTCACAAATCTGGCTTGGTAATAGTCATATAAATCAAACTCCCTACTATGCGTCTGTACATAGTAGGGTCTTCCAGAAGCTCACCTACATCTGCGCTCAACTTCACATTCTGCTCCAAAGGAAATGAAATAGGCTTACAGCCTGTCATCCCATATTTGGATAGCATGTCCAATCCATACTGCCTGTGCAAGAGCCATATCCCACTTGTGGATCTAGTCACCTCAATGCCCAAGAAGTAACGTAGCTCTCCCAAATCCTTCATCTCAAACTTTTGCTTTAATAGCATTTTTACATGAAGGATATCTTCATCACTAACACCTGTGATGATCAAATCATCAACATAAATGACAAGCAGCATAATGCCTTTCTCTATTTTTCTCACATAAAGTGAGAAATCTGCCTTGGAAATCTGAAAGCCAATAGTGACAAGATATTATCCTATCTTGTCAGACCGTGCTCTGGGTGCTTGCTTCAAGCCATACAAGGCTTTCTTCAAACTCCAAACAAACTCAGGATGAACAGCATACACATAACCTGGTGGCTGCTCCATATAGACCTCTTCTTGTAAATCACCATGCAAGAAGGCATTCTTTACATCCATCTTATGTAAAAACCATCCCTTTGATGCAGCCATAGCAATGACTACTCTTACAGTTGCCATCCTTGTAACCGAACTGAATGTTTCTTCATAATCAATACCATATGTCAAAGCATACCCCTTGATAATTAATCTTGCCTTATATCTGCTCACAGAACCATCTGCATTGTGCTTCACCTTATAAACCCACTTGCAACCAATTGTGTTCTTGTCTTTAGGCAAAGGCACCAATTCCCATGTAGCATATGCTTCCAAGGCGTCCATTTCTTCATCCATGGCTTTCTCCCATTTTTCTTTTTCCATGGCTTGCTCAAAAGAAGTGGGTTTTGGTTCATGTATCACTTTGACCATATAGGCATAGTGAATGGCTGTAATTAGGGAAGGTGCCCACCCTAAGGTATGTGGACCTTATAGAACAAATCCAAAATATGGTACAATGGTCTATGATGAGCTGGAAAAGCTCTTAGATGCAGGATATATCTATGAGATATAGCACAGTGATTGGGTTTCACCCATCTTCAACATGTCTAAATGCAACAAGAAGCTAAGGATATGTGTTAACTTAAAGAATATGATTGCCGCCACAATCAAGGATCACAGTCCCCTACCCTTAACAGAAATAGTATTGGAAAAGGTGGCTTGATTAGAGATATAAAGCTTCTTGGATGGCTTTAGTGGCTATAACCAAGTGCAAATTGCCCCCATCAACCAATCAAGAATAGCATTTGCTATAGAATGGGGCATATGTGCCTATAGAGTGATGCCATTTGGCCTTCATAATGACCCGGCCACATTTGAGAGAGTCATGTTTATAGCTTTCAAGTCATTTTTGAATAAGTTCCTACGGGTGAAAAAAGAAAGACCACTTCAAATGTCTTGAAGCAGTTCTAATCAAATGCACGGAGTATGGCATCTCCCTAAATCCAACCAAAATGTCAGTTCATAGTCACCCATGGAGTTGTTTTGGGACATATTGCTTGTCAACATGGGATTGCACAACTGACATGGACAAAATCAAAATCATCATGGAATTGCCTCCTCCTACAAATTCCAAAGGTGTATAGGTCTTTATGCCAGTTGACAACTTAATGATGCATAAATCAACTATACCACCACATAAATAGAAGCCTTGGCAATGGTGTATAGTGTTAAGAAATTTTGACACCATTTATTGGCAATGATTTTGTCTTCTCCACCAACCATCAAGCATTGCTTTATCTTGTGAAATGTCTGTGTACAATAGGAAGAATATCCAGATGGCTCCTCTTGCTTTAAGAATTCAATTTCAAAATAGTGGTCCGCAAAGGTGCCCAACACTACATTGCTGATCACATGTGTCATGTCAAGTCAGGAGAAGAAGCCACTGGAGTAGAATATGACTTGCCAGATGCCACACTATTTCAAATAGATGCTGTTCTAGAATGGTATGCAGATATCATTGGGTACTTAATGGTGGCAGGAAGACCACCCCCTAAAATGAAAGCAGTAGATGCCAAAAAACTAATTCTAAAAGCTGCACCCTATCAACTCATTATAAGGCAGCTATATAAGATTGGCAAGGACTAGGTTTTAAGGAGATGTGTAATGCCACATGAGATCATGCCAATCCTCAGTGAAGTCCATGAAGGTAGTGCAGGAGGACAGTTCCAAGGGGAACCAATAGGAAGAAAAGTCCTCCTTGCAGGCTACTGGTGGCCGACACTTTGGGAGATGCCTGTGAATATGTTAAAAGCTATGATGTATGCCAATTGACTACTAAGCCACAACACAAGAACTTCAATTTCCTAATCATAGTCATTGCACAAAAACCATTTGAAAAATGGGTTTCATTATGTGGGTCCCATCCGGGGGCCAGTGGCAAAGGGAACACAGGCATGCTACATCATTGTGACCACTAATTACTTTACCAAATGGGCTGAAACTAAAGCAATCAGAAATATAGATGCTAGAAGCACAACAAGGTTCTTATACGAGAATGTGATCACACAATTCGGATGTCCCATTGAAATTGTGTTGGATAAAGGCACACATTTTGTCAATGAGATTATTCAAGAACTCTTATTTGGCTTTATGGTGATCCATAGAAAAAGCACACCCTACTATCCTCAAGGGAATGGACAGGCCAAATCCACCAATAAAATATTATGCATTATCCTCACCAAGGTGGTAGAACTAAAGCGTTGTGATTGGGCAGAGAAACTAAATGCAGCCTTATGGGCATACCAAACCACACTCAAGGTCAGTACAGGGAATACACCTTTTCAATTGGTGTACGTCCTTGAAGCTGTGGTCCCACTAGAATTCATAATACCAAGCCTATGCATAGCAATATAGGAATGTATGGTAGATCGTACATCCCTAAAAGAAAGACTCTATCAATTAGAGAAGCATATAGAGACCAATTAGTCACCTACCATGCCATGACAATGGAAAAATGTAGAAGGAAGGCACGGTTTAAAATAAACCATTAAGCCAAAGACATCAAGGAAGGTGACTTGGTTTTGCTATACAATGCAAAGTCCACAAGGGCAAACTCAAATATCTAGGTCAAGGATCTTATAGAGTTAAAAAAATGAATCCCATCGGAGCTGTGTTGCTAGAAACATTGGATGGAGTCCAATTCAACACAACTATAAACGGGAGCCAACTGAAGTGCTAGTACATTAAAATGCAAGCCATCCCCAACAATAATGAAGATTTGGAAAGCTCAAGTATTCTTAATTATTATTAGATTATATCATGAGCACTCACTCGCATATGTATGTCTTTGCACATATAGGTAGCATCGACTAAATTCAACCTAGGGCTCAGAAGTGATGCTTGAGTCCTAGATGCCCTGTGAAATCCCAGTAAAAAAATCATCTAGTTAGTCCCTACCTAGTTATTAGGTCACGTGCACTCACGTGCTTTTGCTTAGACACATAGTAAATTGCATGCACACTTTCATTCCACACTCTCAAAGCATGTGCTAAAATAACATCTCTCACACTACACACACACAACTATCATACCTACATACCAACTAATTTAATTATCCATGGTATACCATATCAAAATGGATGCAAGCTCAAAAACCATGCCGCCACTAAAGAGGATGCAAAGAAAGAGCCCATCGCCTTAGCCACACGAGACCCCCTCTAGAGTTCGCAGCCATCTACCTCCTCTTAACCAAGCCAACCATAGGAATTTTCCATTCAGAGTGATAGCTCTAATGAGGATTTTGTGCATGAAATGGAGACAGAAGAAGTACAAATGCCACCCTAGTCATCACCAACAGCCTCAATGACCATTAACGGGGCCCAGTCCTTGGAGCTTGTGTGGCCATCTACATCGACTTATGTACTTTCCAAATTTAGAGGAAAAAGCTTTCTTTGAGCAAAGGGGTATTGGTAGTTTGTTTGAGCATCTAGAATCCTTGGACAATAGTCCTACAATGACCAGATACATCAGTGAATTTCTCCAGTCTTACCACTCTAATGATGCACACATTAGCAAGTATGGTGCCATCAATATTATACTCAATAGTACAGTGATTCAGAGGGCTTCTCACTCCCAAACTGAAGGTGCAAAATACTCCACAAGGCCTATCGATGCTAAATTTCTTGAAATACAGCCTCTCCTTACCAAGGGCACCAAGTTCCATAGGGATAGGATATTACTTCACACCATCATCAACCCTCAACTCAAGGAAGTAGCAACATTCCTATCAACAATCTTGGGACTCAATTGTGGCAAGAATTGATCCCTCCCACTCCGCACATTTGTTTGCTGAGTAGGCAAGCAAGATTGGATCCAGCATTTGGTCATCTTCTTCACAAAGAAACTTGATGGTTCATCTGGCAAAAAATGCAAGATTACACACTTATTGGTTATACTCATTAGTAAGGAGATAAAAGAAAAAGAAATGACTTTGCCCCAGTTGCCAAAACCTATGAAGAATCTGGACATTCCCTTATCACCAGCATGGGAGCTGTCACCACCTTCTCCTACTATCACATTGGCAAATGTAGATACCTTGGAAGAAATGCCTATTTTGGAGGTAGGAAATGAGGTATTTCCCCACGAGATGCTATAGCTCAGTGCACGGTTGCAACCAATATATCTCCATCAAAAGCAACAACCAAAACTTGAGGCTACATTAACACTAGCGCTACTCGTTAACATCATGCCAGTCAATGAGCCTTAAGGAGATATAGTGTTAGATCTATTGAGAGTTGTGGTGCCATGAGCACATGTAGAGCAAAGGTATGAGTAAAGGGCAAGCTACCACATGGCATGGAGGAGATATCCCACATGTGAGCATGCATATGGATGTAAGTATCCACTCCTATAAAAGGGAGGTTCATTTGAAGTAATATCAATCAAGCACTTTGCACTATCTCAAGATTCTCTTTATGAGTCCAAGCTAATCTATCTTGGAACCTAACTGACTTGAGTTATAGATTATGATCACTCTTAGGATTCATCCACCTTAGATTAGTGTTGTCATTAGAGTAGATTAGGGTCCATAGGAGAGCTCGGTCCATGCGCTTCAACATGGTATCAGAGCTTAGGTCCTAGCTCTCCTAGATTAGATGTAGATTTTTTGATTGAGAGTTCTCTTCTACCTGGAGAAATTCTTGTCATGCATTAGAAATTTCCATTTGTATTTCTTTGAGAGATTTCCGTCTACATCTAAGAGACATCTCTTCTATTGAGAGAGGTGTGAGCAAGACAGGCTCAGTTCTTGAAATAGAGAGAAGGATCCTCAAGGTTATCTGAGAAGAAGGCCTTGACGACCACAAAAGTTCCTTCATGCTTCCAACGTCCAACTCGGAGCTCACGGGCAGCCTATCTCTCCTCGACCAATGACAGCTCAAGGTGCCTCCATAGTTGTAAAGAGAGTGGGAGAGAAGGAAGGAGTCTCACTTGCAGCTTTCTCACATACACAATGGGGGAATATACACAAAGGTGGAGGCTGAAAAAAGTTTTCCTCTTCTTAGTTGTGAAAGCCAAAAGAACTCTAAGTACAAAAGAATAGGTGAACCCTATATGTGGGTCTCAAACCAAACTTAGCTAGCTACGGTGGCATACTAACTGAGCCACTAACTAGAGTACATAAAGATAGCTGTCATCCAGCCATTATTCATGGGCGGTGTACCAACCGCATCTACAGCTATAACAAGTCGGTGACATAAATGCACAACGGTCACCCTGGCATATCACAAGTGTAGCTTGATATCTCAACACTCCCCCTCAAGCTCAATCCCAATTCCTACACACCAAGCAGGTCTCTGAACTTGCGCAACTTCTTTGCACCCAATGCCTTTGTGAATATGTCAGCTACCTGATCCTCTGTGCTGACATAAACTAGATCAATAAAACCTACTAGAACCTTCTCCCACACATATAGTGATAATGCACCTCAATGTGCTTTGTTCTAGCATGATAGACTGGGTTATTTGCCAAGTGTATACTGCACATGTTGTCATAATAAATGACAACTGGCCTATTTGTAGACTGATGCATATCATAAAGTAGCTTATGAAACCAAGCTACCTCACATGCAGCCATTGCTGCACCCCTATACTCAGTCTCTGTGCTCGACAAGGCAACTGTAGGCTGTTTCTTGCTGCTCCAAGTGATTGTAGCACTCCCAAAAGAGAACATATATCCACTTGTAGATCATCTATAAAAAATACTACCACCCCAATCGCGAACCCTTGTCTCATAAAATAGTCGATACTACAGTGTGGACTTCGCATACCTCAGTATGCGTCTAGCCGCATCCAAATGCGGTTTCCTTGGAGCCTGCATAAACTGACTTACCAACCCAATAGCATAGCTCAAATCTGGCCTGGTAATAGTCATATAAATCAAACTTCCTACTATGCGTATGTACATAGTAGGGTCTTCCAAAAGCTCACCTGCATCTATGCTCAACTTCACATTCTACTCCAAAGGAACTGAAATAGGCTTACACCCTATCATACCATATTTGGACAGCATGTCTAATCCATACTGCCTCTGCAAGAGCCATATCCCACTTGTGGATCTAATCACCTCAATGCCCAAGAAGTAACATAGCTCTCCCAAATCCTTCATCTCAAACTTTTGCTTCAATAGCATTTTCACATGAAGGATATCTTCATCACTATCACCTGTGATGATCAAATCATCAACATAAATGACAAGCAGCATAATGCCTTTCTCTATTTTTCTCACATAAAGTGAGAAATCTGCCTTGGAAATCTGAAAGCCAATAGTGACAATATACTGTCCTATCTTGTCAGACCATGCTCTGGGTGCTTGCTTCAAGCCATACAAGACTTTCTTCAACCTGTAAACAAACTCAGGATGAACAACATGAACACAACCTGGTGGCTGCTCCATATAGACCTCTTCTTGCAAATCACCATGCAAGAAAGCATTCTTTACATCCATCTGATGTAAAGGCCATCCCTTTGATGCAGCCATAGCAATGACTGCTCTTACGGTTGCCATCCTTGCAACCGGATTGAATGTTTCTTCATAATCAATGCCATATGTGTGTGCATACCCCTTGACATTTACTGGTTTAGACTAGTTGCTCATCTCATAAAAAACAACATCTCTGCTCACTGTAAACTTATGAGTAGAAGGGTTATAGCACCTATACCCTTTCTGCTACAGAGAATAACCAATAAAGATGCACTTCTCAGCTTTTGGATCCAACTTGGATCTCCACTCATTTGGCACATGAACATAGGCAATGCAACCAAAAACTTTCAAATGAGAAATATCTGGTTTCCTACTAGTATACCTCTCCTCTTACGTCATGCCATGTATTGCTGTAGTGGGAGTCCTATTCATTATGTAGACTACTGTAGCAACTGCTTCAGCCCAATAATAATCTGGCAAGTCTTTTTCGTTGAGCATGGCACGAGATACCTCTCCAATAGGCCTGTTTTTCCTTTTTGCAAGTCCATTTTGCTGTGGGGTATGACTGCATGAATATTGGTACTTTATGCCATGCTCCTGTAGGAGACTTGCAAACTCATTTGAGAGGTACTCTTGCCCTCCATCTAACCTTAGGCATTTTATTTGTAGGCCTGTTTCTTTTTCAACCATAGCTTTAAAAGCTTTGAAATGCCCAAACACTTCACTTTTCCAGAGTGGATTAATTCCAATGGCCTCTTACTCTCTTAAACATGTCTAGAAAATGGTTTTCCTTGCCTGTTTTCCAAATTGACAGGCTTCACATACCTTATGCATTTCTGCAACCTTAAACTTAGGCAATCCTGCAACAATATTTTGGGCCTGCATTAATTTGAGTCGCTGTACATTAACATGACCAATGCGTTTATGCCAGATATCAATTTTTACAATTACATAGGTCCATGTGCAAACATTGCTGCACTCAATTCAGGCATGTCTGCATCCAATGTAAACATCCTGCCCTTCTTCTTCCCTTTTGCTATCAAGCGGCCTTTATTTTTCATATCCTCAACAAAGCATCCATGAGGATTAAATCTGACCTGCAAGCCCTACTCAACCATTTGACCAAGAGAAACTAGGTTCTTGGTGATATTCGGGACATGAAAACATCAGATAGGTATTTCTTTTTTTGATCCTACATAGATAAAGGAATTTTACCAATTTGCACAATAAGATGTGTGGTATCATCACCAGTCTCCACAAATCCTGGTCTTTCCATTTTCCTTGCATCGTGCATCCATTTTGCATGACCTGTCATGTGGTTTGACGCACCTGAGTCAACATACCACACATCATTGCTTTCTTATGTACTTGTCATAGAATTGGTCATGTGTTGCACCATAAACAGATGCTCATTTTTGTCATCACCTTGTCTACTAGAGGATGCATAATTGCCTTACTGCAATTTTCTAGTCATGATGTCATTTTGCTTTTTATAGCAATCTTTAACCATATGACCCATTTTACCACAGTATTAGCATTCAACATTGTTGTTTGCATTTTGGCCTCTTTGCCATCCACCATGACCTCTTTGGCTCCCCCTACCTCTAAAGTTACCACATCCTCCTCCATAGGACTGGTTTTCTTGAATTTGCTGTATATTCTGATTTCTGCCATAGCCTCCAAATCGGCTTGCTCTTCCTCTACCTCTACCTCTTCCAGCATTTGAGTAGAAGACAACTTCTTTTGAAGTTCCTCCTGAAGAAGATGCACCACCATTTCTCTGCTCTTTTGAAATTAGAAGAGCAATCAACTCCTCAAAATCAGGAAAATTCTCATGGACGGCAATGGGTGTCCAAAAATTGTGCATAATCCTTTCCTAGACCATTCAAGGTCACAAAAACTAAATCATCACCTTCCATTGGCGTCCCAATGGAAGCAAGTGCATCTGCAATCTTCTTCACCTTCATGTGGTAGTCATTGATGCTCATATTGTCTCTCTGCACATTATGCAACTCTTGCTTGAGCTGCATTTTCCTGGCTTGCGTATTTGTGATGTAGATTTTTGTCGAAGTATCCCACGCCTCCTTCGGCGTACTTGCATACTATGCACAATCATAGAATCTGAAATACTGATAGACAGCCAGTACATAACTTTTCTAGCTCTCTCATGCCATCCTTTAAATGCTTGCAACTCCTATTGATTGGGAACATTAGGAATAACTGGTTCTTGTTCAGCTCCAGTAACGAGCTCCCAATAGCGTTTTCCCTTAGCGTTTTAGTGACTATCTGTGAAAGAGCATCAGACGCCATTACAGAACACTGTAAAAATATTATCACTGCAAAAAACACAACTTCTGCCTCACAAGGGCAAATCTGCAAAATTGACGAAAGTGGTATTTGGCCACACAATCACTTCCTAGTGACGATTTTGCATCAACAGGCAATAAAAATGATTCTGTCACTCCCAATATCTCTGCACATAGGCATATGATGCAATTTTGGCGGCAACTTTTCACCAACTTGCGGAACAGTGGTTGCACAACAAAAAACAAGGCACTTTTCTAAGTGCCTGCGGAAAACTTTCGCCATCGAAACAGGCCTCGAAATGGCCTCGAATAAAAGAAATAATGTTGCCCTCTCACCACATCGCGAAGGGCATCCCAATCTGAGACAATGCACTTTTGCACTTTTCGACTGTGCTACATGCAGAGATTTGCTCCCAAACTCGAAAAATGAAAGCAACACTGATCCTCTTACTAAGACACAGCTAACTTGGTTTGCTTGCTTGAGCTTCTTACCACGAACCAAGCTCCGATACCATGTAAAGAGAGTGGGAGAGAAGTAAGGAGTCTCACTTGCAGCTTTCTCACATACACAATGGGGGAATACACACAAAGGTGGAGGCTGAAAATAGTTTTCCTCTTCTTAGTTGTGAAAGCCAAAAGAACTCTCTCTTTGTACAAAAGGAATAGGTGAACCCTATATGTGGGTCTCAAACCAAACTCAGCTAACCTAGGTGGCATATTAACTGAGCCACTAGCTAGAGTACATAAAGATAGCTGTCATCCAGCTATTATTCATGGGCGGTGTACCAACCGCATCTGCAGCTAACAAGTCGGTGACATAAGTACACAATGGTCACCCTGGCATATGACGAGTGGAGCTCGATATCTCAACATAGCCTCCATGCTTATCAACAATGACAACCTCGTCAATGGCCTTGGCTTATAGCTCCCTGGCTTATAGCTCCCAGGCTCAGCCTCCCGCTCCTCCAACTGGCTCATCATCAGTTTCCTTTAACATAGTTGTCTCTAGAGCAACCAATCCTCACCAAAATCTTGCAAAGCCCCAAAGCCTTAGCAATGGCTTTAGATGCTCCTTGATGCTTCTCTGACAACCGTTGCAGCTCTCATTTGACACCGTCACCACGGCCACGCCTCCGATGTCACTACAGAGAAAGACATGTTCTTTTCCTCTCTAAGGTATAGACTTTAGGACATGTGGCATTTTTTAACCACCCTAGTGAGATAAGGTTGGTTGAGTTATTTAACTATGGTTAGGTTTAGTTAGGTTAGTTGGATCATGGTTAAGTTTGTGTAAACTTGGGTTAGAAGGTTGCCACATGGCATAGTGCCACCTAAGCACAATAGCCCCTTGCTAAGCACAGTGTATCTACAGCATGTGAATGCCCCCTATGCCACATCATCATGCCTCTTCTTTCTTCATAAAAACTTCGACAAGCCATAGTTCTCAATCCAAAAATAATTTGCATGGGCTCTCCATGGGCTCCAAAAAGGAAAAATAACCGATTTTTTGACCTCTACGAGAATATTAAATCAGATTTTTTGTATGCAATTAGACAATGCCAGATTTGAAAGTATCTTCAATTGGTAAGACCTTTGCAATGGCAATATGCACTCCAACTATTGAGAAGTTCATTGGGGAAGGATTTCACACCTGGTCTACACAAATGAGGTATCTCTTGATGCATCAAAAGATTTGGAAGACTGTAAAAGAAGACATACCCACTGTACAAATGATTCCTGGAAGGAAAAAGATGAAACAGCACTATCACTCATTGGTTCGCACTTGGGTCGAAACATAATTCATCATATAGACTCCAAGGATCGTGCCAAAAATGGCATGGGATGAGTTGAACACAGTGTTTGGTCCAAAAGCCAAAAACAAAGAAATTCATCTTAAGATTGAATTCTATGGTTTGCACATGAGCTTCAATGAATTGATGGCACAATTTGTCAACAAAATCAAAAGCATTATGACCCAACTAGAAGGCATAAAAGCAAAAGTAGGGGAAAAAGATGCACTTGCAATTCTCCTTAAAAGTATGCCTACTATAGAGTACAGCTCATTGACAACCACTTTGAAGAATTTGCTAGATCCAAAGTTTGAGGAATGTGTATCCTCCCTTCTTGAAAAGAAAGAGAGTTTAAGGCATCGACATCTACATCGACATGCAACACCTATAATGAAGAACAAGCATTGTTAATTAAAACATCAACGAAGTGTTACCCTCGCGGAAGGATGGGTCACTATCAAAGTGACTGCAGCTGAAGAACAAACCAAAGTGTCACCATTGCAAGAAGTTGGGACACAAGGAAGAAGATTGCAGATTAAAGAACTAGTAGGTCAACTACGTGGAGTCATCATCAAGCCATGAGCAGAATGACAAGAACAACATGTATTGAGAAGCAAAAGCCTTTGTACCTCTAACCTATATTCTTGTAATCAAACCTGACCCGAGAGTAGCCATGTAAGCACCCGGGGGAGGATTTGATCTTGTAACTTACATCTGACCACCTTGTAGTAGCCAAAGGATCATGGCACCAAGGGGAGGTGTTGAGAGTTGTGGTGCCATGAGCACATGTAGAGCAAAGGATATATCCCACATGTGAGCATGCATATGGATGTAAGTACCCACTCCTATTAAAGGGAGGTTCATTTGAAGTAATATCAATCAAGCACTTTGCACTATCTCAAGATTCTCTTTATGAGTCCAAGCTAATCTATTTTGTAACCTAATTGACTTGAGTTATAGATCATGATCAGTCTTAGGATTCATCCACCTTAGATTAGTGTTGTCATTAGAGTAGATTAGGGTCCATAGGAGAGCTCAATCCATGCGCTTCAACAAGATCAACATTACGACTATTGTACCCAAGTGCTTGACTTACCATTGGAACAACCCCCAGCAAGTACTACAGAATCCTCAAGATGGCCACATGGGCACCAATTGTATCAACAGTTTTGCCAATCCTCATCAGTGTCTATCATCCTCCATCATCAAGCCAACCAAAGGCTTCAAATGTCAAAACTATTCGCTAGCTTGGCCAAGGAGGTGCATGCCCGAGAATTGGAAAGATAGGCTATAGCAAACATTGACCTGTTGAGCATGTGCTGAGAGGTCAAGTGGTCATAGGATATCTGTAGGATTTTCATAGCTTATAGTGCTACAATCAGTTGTATTTGGCTCTAGTGGAGGTTGGAAGTCACATCCTGCATTGCCTTCTCTTGAGCTTGGAGATCTTGATTCATGCACACTTCTTGAATCTCTTTCTCATCTATTTCACCTGAAGTGTCTTGACCTCTATGGCGATTCCATGGAATTGCCCAAGACTCACTCTAATCCAAAAAAAAGAAGAGCTCCAGGATTGCGAGGAAAAGTTGTAGACATGCAACAATATTTGCTAAGCAATCTTCTTGAAAATTCTTATGAATATTCCAAGCTCTATTTCTTTCTCTCTTACTTGAGGAGTGAAGACCTTATAAGGGAATATTCTAAGCATCTGTATGCCTCATGGGTAGTCCTCCCCTTAGGGTCATTGGTGGCTTCTTGCCATTGCTATAGAAGCCATCAATATTTTCTAGAGGGAATGACATAACCAACATCCCACCCTTATAGTAGCTGATGATCCGATCGCACCAACAAAAATAAGTGTCAAAGGATGACATGGCCTATCTCACATCTAACATTCCATATCTAACGACTCTCTATGCCAATCTCATAACCTCACTTACCCTTGTTGCTACCACCCTCTTAACCTTACTTGAGCTCCAACCCTAACATCTAATTTCTTCATTGTCTCTTTGCTCATGCCTCTCACCACTTTCAACTAACCCAACATTCGAAAACTTACCATCCCCTCACCCCTAACTTCTTCCCTTCCCTTGCTAATCCTACCCTTGAGGATTACCAAGTTCCTCAAACCATTTGCCTAGTTCTTCCCTCCCTCCCCTTTGATTCCCCTTACACAACTAACACTCTTCCATATTACTCCCCCCATGTCCCTAGATTCTCTCCATGTGCCCCACCATCACCTCTGACACTACTTGTGCTACCATTAGTAGAAAATGACCCAATATTTGATTTTAAATATCAAGATCCAGATAATCCAATTCACACTCCCATGCCGAATTCCAATGATGGGTATGATTTTGATGTAATACCACTTCCCAGTAACCCCATCAAGGATTTCTGGAACAAATATCCTGATATGAAAACTTGAAGTGGATGGACCCTGGACAACTTCCCTACTAGCCTTTGTTAGCACCAAATCAGTGAAGCTTGGATCAACAAGTTGGATCCCCAACTTGATTAGTGCCACCCCAAGCTCTTTGATGTAATCTTTTTAAAAGAATACGTTCGTGCACCTCCATGCCTCAAAACCCATCCCAAGTTCTATGCAGTTCCACAACGGCACAGATGGGAGGACAACATACACACTTTGGGTGAGGATCAGACCATGAATTGGCTAATGATCGAGCCATACTCTGGTGTAGAATGGGACATCCAAGGCACATTGATTCGAGCACTTCAATAGCATGAGAAAATAATGCACAACAACATTGACTATATCCTTTGCCAAAGTGCCATCTTTTGCAAAACCTTGGAATACATTTTGGAGGTCCCCATCCACATCAACCACCATTTGCGTACACTCAGTTTCAATTCCAATGAATGGATCGATGCTCAGACTACAAATAGACTCTATCAAAGAGTCATCTTCTTAGAAGCATGCCACATATCTCTGTTCGAACAAATGGTGGATAAATGCTTCCTAGAAATAGAGCAAAAATTGTATGGTGCCAAGGCTTTACAGTAGGATCGCAGTTGGCACACCACAAGTTCCACAGCCACTGGGTTACACGCATGGCATCCAACCTCTAATCACAATAAGCCATAACCCAAGGATGGGTAATAACATGGATTTGGGGATATGTTGTCTCTGTGCCAACATGGACTTAAGTAGCACCTCAGTAGTAGAAAATGTGTGTAGAGTAGCAGCAAAGCTCCATTTGTACTTGCAATATCTCTTAGGAATCCTCACACTTGCATCTTCAACATGCAACTCCTACATGCATGTTCTACATGCAACTTCTACATACAATTCCTACATGTAGTTTGTACATGCAACTCCTACATGCAACTTCTACATGCAATTCCTACATGCAACTCCTACATGCAACATGCACCTCCTACATGCAACTTCTATATGCACATCCTAGATGCAAGTTCTACATGTAGAGAGAGAATGACTTACAATTCCTACATGCAGAGAGAAAAGCACTCCAACTTGTATAAATACCCCATAATGGAATGAAGCCCAGACTCTTTGGGGCATTGTGTTGAGTTCTACTTTGGTATTCCAAGCAATTGTCTCCAAGTGTCCATGCTTCCTCGCATTCCATGTCCAAAACCATGTCCTAACCTTGCCTCATACTCCCCTCTCCTCCAACCTTGCAACTCCTCCTGTCCCTCTTCTCCTCCCTTATCCTCCCTCTCCTCCTTCCTTCTCCTCCCTTCTCCTCCTCCCTCCTCCTCTCTTCTCCTCCTCCCTTCTCCTCCTTCTCCTCCTCCCCCATGCCCTTGCACCTTCTTCCTCTCCCACTCTTATGCTCCCCCTAAACCCTTCTCCCTTAGATTATTCCCTCAACCCTTGACCTCCATGATCTATGAGGGAGATGAGTTCTCCACCATGTACTCTACTCTGAACCTTGGATTGTCCTTCTAACCCTGGAACCCCTTCTGAACCCTAGAACCTCTTTTGAACCCTGAACCCCTTCTAAACCCTGAACCTCTCTCTAACCCTTAAACTCTTTCTAAACCTTTCAACCCCAAATGGAGGGGAAAGCCTTCATTACCCCAACCAAGATGATCTACATTCCTTTCACACATGCATGCACTAGGTTTGCTTACCACACTTAAGACTACATCTCTCACCAAAATATGATATGAGGTCCTAAGCTACACTTATACTATAAACAAAGACACTGATATAAATCTATAGGTGACAAAAAGCCTCAGAACCCTGCATACGTAGAACACCCTGCTCTTCCTGCAGAAGCGGTGGGAAAGAGCTAACAAAAAGGGGTAAGGGTTCCTACACCCATCACTGCAGCTAGCTTAAGGTGCTAGCTATAGGCCAATGTATGCACAAAAAGGAAAATAAAAGGGAGAGAAAGCATGTTCTTACTTGAAGAGTACGTGTTTCAGGCATGACCATGGATGATCCCGCACAGGGTTTTGGGTTTTTT
The DNA here is from genome assembly GCF_047967505.1 of Dipteris shenzhenensis. Classification (NCBI taxonomy): domain Eukaryota; kingdom Viridiplantae; phylum Streptophyta; class Polypodiopsida; order Gleicheniales; family Dipteridaceae; genus Dipteris; species Dipteris shenzhenensis. The sequence goes on along the minus strand of NC_141608.1, from coordinate 44,217,930 downwards.
GCCCTATAAAGAGAGGAAACATACCATTTTAAAGAAAACTAGTTAGTGAAAGGAGGATTTTGAAGAAGCAACACACCAAAGAATGGAGAGGAGACAAAGAGAAGCCTACAAACAAAAGCAAAGCATAAAACAAGAGGTAGAGCTTTCCTATTGCTCTCTTTCATGATTTTTTTCATACATTGTTCTTTCCTTTCATAGTTTTGAGGGAAAGAAAGGAAAGGACAGAGAAACACAAGAGAAAGGGAGGGAAACTAGAGGAGAGGGAGAAGGAAACATAAAAGAAAGACAAAGAAACAAAAAGATATTGAAATAGGAGTAGATAAGAGAAAGTATTACCTTGAGTGGAGAGGGAGATCTTGCATGTTTTGGAGGTGGTGAGGGAGGGGAGAATGTAAAAGAGAACAGAGAGGTGGGAGGGGGAGAGTGCGATGGGAAACACTCGCAGAACTACAAATTCTTGAAAAACACAGCAACACTCTTCGAAAATACACACAAACTCTCAAAACTCACAAACGGAAGAGACAGAACAAGCGTGCTAGGTACAATCTCCCCCCATAGGAGTGGTGCTCTCCTTCCACCTCCTATGTATTTATGTATATTCCTCCAAAAAGCTTCCAAGCAAACATCATACAAAAGCCTCTGCGCTTTCCTCCATGCACCCTTTTACAAAAAGCCCATCCACCTTCTAAAATAGCTGGCTTTTTCTAAAAATAAAGCTTTTTCTAAAAATAAAGCTATTTCTAAATTTAGTTTATTCACTTAGCCAAGCCACTAATATTCCAAAATTCAAATATGTACATAAGCTTTTTTAATATAAAAAATTAGGCATAAGCTTCATCCTCGCATCACTAGAGTTATGCCTACGTGCCCAAAATATGGCAGATCATGCTTGCCAGATGCCATCGCTCAATCAATTACTCTTCCCCTGGATTCACACGATCAATAGTAATGAAATATTTCAAGCATAAGATAACCTTGGAATTAATCACCACAATCAATCAACCTTTTAGTATTATAGCAATGCGAAATCAATAAATCATAGATGAATGGTGCACACATGCGACACATACCATCTCATGGTGCACCTGATGCTACATATGAATAAAATCGTATGGATGGTGCACACATACTGCACATACGGTCATCACATAAGTGGTGCACACAATGCTACACACTCATATAGTCGCAACCGTATATCCAACCATGTAGGAGCACACATGCATCACTACGGAATAGCGAGCACACATGCATCGATTGCGTGACAAAAATGATGGATCTCACTAAACTAAATACTGAAGGATTAAATTAATGGGATAATTCCAATTCTCGTAACATCCCTCTTGCTTGAAATTGCAATTGCCCTCAATTATGCGAAAAAAAGTATTCAATAAATCAGGGTACTGGCAAAAATATTGCTCAAGCATCCACTTTGCATCCTCAACAGGGTGGTTCTTAAATGTAAGAAGATAAATAGGATACGAGTTTCCATGTCTCGTTTGAGTGATTTGTTGATCAATGATCTGGTTTGGCTCTAAGAGCTGGGTCTCTCCTTGAAGCAATGGTGCATCATCTAAAATAGGTCGAACTGGTGGGTCTCCATGGAAAGGTTTCAAGAGGTGCACATGAAAAGAATTATGGAAATGTCGAACTGGTGGGTCTCCATGGAAGGTTTCAAGAGGTGCACATGAAAAGAATTATGAATTTTTCAATCGGGTGGTAATTCGAGCCGATAGGCATTGTCATTAATGCATTCCAAAACTTTAAAGGGACCATAGGATTTAGGGGCAAACTTAACTACAGGGTGTGTCTCATTACTCTTAAGTCTACGCTTCTCAATACATAACATGACTAGGTCACCTTCAGCAAATACAACTTTCTTTCTACCCTTGTTTGCACGTGCAATATACACAGCTTGAGCATGCTCGATATTCTTTTTGACAGTAGCCAAAATGCTAGAGAAATCTTTAGTAAATCGATCAGCAACCTCTACTTGGTGCTTAAGGCAGGTTATTGGAGGAAGAGCAGGGGGGGAGGGTGGTTGAGGTGGAGGGGGGGAGGAGATGGGGGGGTGGAGGTGGAGGTGGGTGGAGATGTGGGGTGTGGAGGAGATGGGGGGTGGAGGTGGAGGGGGAAAAGGGGAGATGGGATGTAGAGAGAGGTAGAGAGATGATAGAGTGGAGGGTGATGGACGTGTAGAGACAGGTAGAGAGAGGGGAAAAGGATGGTTACCTTGAGTGGGGGAGATGGGGCACAGATGGAAAAAGTGGAGGTGGTGGGGAGGAAGATGATGGGAGGTGGAGATGGAGATGGAAGGGGGGTTGAAGGAAAAAGTGGTGTGGTGAAGGGGGAGTTGACGGAAAAAGTGGTAATGGTGGTGGTGGAAATGGTGGACGGAAGTTGGAGGATGAAAAATAGAGATAGATGGAAAATATGGAGGCTTAATGGAATTTGGAGAAGGAAGTGGCTAGCAAAAGTGTGGGGGAAGAAGTGAGGGGGGTTGGTGTTGCTTTTATAGGATGTGGGGGGATTAAGGGTTAATCTTGGGTGTTTAGTGTATTAATGTGATTTTGTAAGTCATTATCCTTTTGCATCATTTGGAAGCATTTTTTCACTCCTTTGCCTTGAGGGATGTATCTTGAATGGTTTTTTGAAGGGGGTTCTTTTTCACACATGCAAACACATGTTTTGCATTCACTTTAGGCGCTAACCTCCCTGGTAGTGGCACCAAATGTTGTCACTGTTCCTCCCAAGTGTAGGTTCCGAGGGTGTTGGTCACTTACCATCATGTTGTTGCTCGTTATGGCATAGGCTTTCACAAGTGTAGCATAGGTCCTTAGGTTGTGTTCTAGTGAGAGGTGTAGGCTAAAGTGTGGAAAGCAGATCTCATGCATGTGTGGGTGACAGGGATGTTTTTATCGAAGGTATAGAAATATATTATTATAATATACTGGCGAAATTTTTCATAAATTATTTTTAAAAGTTTCAAAGAATTGGCGAATTATATCTTTTGTTATAATTTTTGTTTCAAAACTTGGCTAAATATTCTAGGACATTTAAAAAACTTTCAATTTTTACAAATATATTAAAAACTAATTATATTAAAAACTCTGTCTCTTCCGTTTTACATAATTTCAAAATACATGAAATAGCTAGCATTTAGGATACTGTAGAGTATGCAAAACATAAAATTGTTTAAGGATAATGAATATCCTTCAAATCCAATGGGGGAAGAAAATTCTCAAAGTCTAGTTTAAATAGTCCAAAAAAACTAATTATAGCCTTTTCTTTTACAGCTTGACTTCCAGAGTGCTAATGCTCTATCATACGGAAAGCTACTAACATCATAAGAACAAGAATATAATCTCAAGCTAAGATCTAAGTTATCATCTAGCTTATTACGAAGCTTATTTTTCAAGTAACCGAGAGTACTAAAACACCTTTCATCCTCAACTGAGCCAAGAATAAAGGTTTGACATAAATTTGCAAGCTTAAAGTACTCAGAAATGTTATCTTGTAGGAATGTACTGCGAGAGAGCTCGTTCCAAAGCCGAACCATCGAACCTTGCATTTGAACATTTTCCATTAAATTACTTTGCTGGTGCATGACTTCTCCAAAAAGGGAAGATTGTGAATAAAGCTTTCCAAAATCCAACAAACCATTGTACTTTATATTGTCCATGTCAATGTCCCGTCCAAAATGTTTTTTGAGAGCATCCAAATGATTCTTTAGACCTGCTTTGATATTTTCATAAGATCCATTGACCCAAAAATGTGGAAATAGGATGGTAAATGCTTCCATTAGGTCATTTCGTGGAAACCTACTTCTAATCTCATCTACCACTGCACTTGCAACTTCACTAAGGGCATTTTTCACCGTTTGTACTTTCTTTAAAAAAGCCTCTTTTTTAATGTATTGTAGTCTTTTGTGTCGTTTGTTTTCTCTTGTCATCCTGAAAATCTGATTGTTTGCATGAAGGCAAACATATCCTTCCTGGTCACATGTTAAAAGTGAGGAATCCCCATCTAGGTCTATTAAACTTTTCCAATCTTTGAACAATTTCTCGTCTTGAAAACTGGAGCTTGACTTCTTATCGTATGCTGTTGTTATACTCAAATTAGTGAGTTTTATTGCCTTGACATATTCATTGATATAAATATCCTTCGATTGCGACATTTTACTCAACATATTCATTTTGTCTAAAAGTGGAATAATTCCACACAATCCCAATATCGAATCTATGTTGGTCAGTTTATGATACAAAATATCTGCCTTTTCAACCTCTTCTTCTACCTCCATGTGCATTAAATAGACCAAAGTCCTGTATTCATCCCATAATCTTTTCACTGGCTGAACCAAAGATATCCATCTAGTATCCACATTCTTCAAAATCTTCCTCCCTTTTGTACCCACTGCTTCTGCAATAACTCTAAATTGATTGTATCTTTTTGGACTCTTGCAAAAGTAAGAGTAGCTTTTTTTAACCAACGTCTCGATTCGTTGTACTGATGGAAATGTGGACACAACTTTGTAAGCTAGATTTTTGCGATGAGCCATACAATGTATCCCAACACAGTAAGGAGCATATTTTGTTTCTATTTGTACAGAGACACCATTCCGACAACCTTGCAAGACTGAAGCACCATCACATGCAAAACAAACAAGTTTCTTGACCATCTCAGACTCTGTCACACCTCCATACTCTTTTAAAGCTTGGATCAAAACTTGCACTAAGTTATTAGCATTGGATTGTGAATCAAGTTTGTGTACATGTAAAAAATATGGTTTTCTCTTATTGTTTTCCACCACGTACAAATGCATTCCCAACCACGATGTAGTATCCACAGCTGTGTACTCATCCAATGACACAGAAAAAAACTCTGCAAGTTTTAAAGTCTCCTTTAAATCATCAATTATGACTTGGTTCATGTGGTTAGCCATATCTGTTGCACTACTCCTTGACCAATGCATGCTTGCCAAATTAGGAACATCCAAAAATTGAAGATATGATTGGTAACCCGAGAAGTCTATCAGTGAGTGGCCTTGCTTCAATATTTGCATGATAGTTGAGAATTGCACTATCTTTTCTCTATCAACCTGATCATCGATACATTCCCAACGCTTTTTCAATGATCCTTCACTTTTATTTCTGCTAGACTCTTGTGCAAGCAAGAACTTATTGTACTCAATCTCATTTTTTAAGTGGCGGTTATTTTCCTTGTCCCATTCTTTGATCACTTTCTTTTCATTACTTGTATCTTCTACAGTCTTGTAAACCTTCCCACAATGCTTCTCAATTGTATCAATCTTCAATTGTAACCGTGCCTCCTTTTTCCTTGCCCATGTGCATATTTTACAAATGGCCCACTTTGGTGCATCCCCAGTGAGTGGCCTTGCTTCAATATTTGCATGATAGTTGAGAATTGCACTATCTTTTCTCTATCAACCTGATCATCGATACATTCCCAACGCTTTTTCAATGATCCTTCACTTTTATTTCTGCTAGACTCTTGTGCAAGCAAGAACTTATTGTACTCAATCTCATTTTTTAAGTGGCGGTTATTTTCCTTGTCCCATTCTTTGATCACTTTCTTTTCATTACTTGTATCTTCTACAGTCTTGTAAACCTTCCCACAATGCTTCTCAATTGTATCAATCTTCAATTGTAACCGTGCCTCCTTTTTCCTTGCCCATGTGCATATTTTACAAATGGCCCACTTTGGTGCATCCCCAGTGTCCACTTGTTCTATGTCTAACCAAGGATATTTGGCTACCCAATCTTCTTGAAAATTCCTACGAATATCCCAAGCTCTCTTTCTCTTCTGCTTACTTGAAGAGTTGCAACCTGGTGATGCATTATCAATGGCTTCTTTAGTTGGTGTTGACATTGATGATACTGTTTCTGACATTTTTCCACTTTCCAATCCAGTTAAATCCACTACCTCATTATTTGTCAATGATGTGCCAGCTGATGAATTTTCAATTCCAATTGCATTCCCTTGATTACAGTTTTGTGATCCTATCTTCCCTGCTTCCAAGACTTGAAAACTCAAATCCTTGTTAAAACTATCATCGTTAAGTAGTGATCTAGAACATTGATTTCTAGCATGATGCATTGTGCCCAGAGCATGTTCAGGAGTCCCATAAATTGCTTCATGATTCATGGATGATGAACTTGAGAGTAAATTCTCTGGTGTACTTGATGTTGTAAACATGTTTAGATTAGTGCCCAATGATGTGGAAGGTAATAAGAAAGATGTCATTTTTGTATTTTTCTCTAGAGCTTGAACTTTCTTCTTTCTTCCCATGATAAGTACCTGTTTAAAAAATTATGTCTTTATTAGTTGAGCATAAAATAGAACATAATTTCTTTTCTCTAAACACATGCTGAAAAAATAGCATAATAATTCTTATCCTTATAAAATTATGTGCACTTCACGTGTGTTGCAAATCAAGTATAACACACCTTCCAAGAGAAGAAATACTTTAATTTATTTTCATACAAATCTACTATATGAATACAAAATGAATATAAGTCCACCACATGAATACAACAACAAGATATTGCTAGCTTCAAAGCAACATTCATCTCATCAAGGGGCTGCATTGCTAGACTTGCATTACATCCAAAGCAACATTTAAAGGTAGACTGAGTATATTTTCTATGTTGCTAGCTTCAAAGCAACATTCATCTCATCAAGGGGTCGCATTGCTAGACTTGCATTACATCCAAATGTTGATAGGATTCTATAGGTATCCATAAGTGCTATTCTCTCTAAAGAATTCTCAGTCATCATCTTTTCAAAGGCATGTTTTTTAATACACTTTAATAGTGCACTATCAGGCATGTGGCGAGACTGTTCAAAATACCCAATTGCATCTTCCCAAAACTGTATAATCTCTGTAATTATCCATCCTAATGCATATATGTTTGACTGAGGGCTATACACACCTCTCCTAGAAAAACATTGAAGCTCAGGTGCAAACCACTTCTTTCGTGCATGCTCTTGCTCTTTCTTATGCTTCCTTTGTGTAAATTGTTGGTCAGTCTCTAGAGGTGTCTTCTTCATATCCTTAAAAGCTTTTCTAGTCTCTGAAGAAACTAGTGCCATCCCCCAATCAATTATGCCAACTCTACATGCACCATTTGCTGTGAAATCTAATAGAATGTTACTAGGATGTAAGTCTGTATGAATCCATTGACCCTTATGTAACCTTGCTAGTCCAGCAATGAGTGCATGTATAATGTGGTGCACATTTGAACTAAAGTAGTTAATTTGCTCTATTTGCTCCCTTGTGCATACATCTTCCAATGTTCCTTGTGCCCTTGCCTTCATTTCTTTGCCTCTTTTTAGGACTATGTCAACATAGCGCCTAAACCTGCCTTGCTCATATGGTAAAGTTCTCATGAAGTCCATCAAGCTACCACCATTAAAATATGGTGTGATAGTTCATAAGGGCTCTTCTGGAGTTGCTGCAATAACACGAACAAGCACAGGATGCCGAATTTGCATTTGTGCCTCCTTCCTTGCCTCTCGTGTACGATCCCCTATGTCACCCTTATATTGCTTTCCAGCATAGCATATATGCTGTAATAATCCTGGAGCACCTGTGAGTTGTACTTTGTAGACAAATCCATATGTGCCAGAACCTATCTTTTCACCAACTTGGATCTCATTTTCAGTTATGTACATCATGAAGGACACATTGCTTATATGACTTGCCCTAATCTGTAGCTTTTGAGAATCACTACCTTGTACTTCTCGTGTTTTTCCATTCAAAATCCTTGCACTTTCTTCTCCTTTTGCTACTTCCTCCGCCCTTCCGAAAGCAATTGCTGACTTTTTCTCCCAACTTACAACTAGTATGGTTTTTACATCCGACTTTATAACCTTTGTCTTATTTTTAGCCCAAAAGGAATTCCATAAATGCATCTTTTCCTCATTAATATCATTTGCAAATGTTGGGTTCCTTGCGCATGCTTCATTAAACCGGGCCAAGACATTCCCAATCTTGCTCTCTACCCATAGCATAACATCAGTGTCCCATTTTGTGATCCCTACAAGGTGTTTCCTGTTAGGATCTAGTTCTACTTGACGCCTTGTATTCAAAACAACTTTACTCTTTAGAGTATGCAATCTAGAAGTGCTTTCTATGGTCATCTCCATCTCCTTTGCACTCATGTTATTTATCTCTGCAAGAAGCTCATCTCGAAGGACCTGATTGACATACTTCCGCTGTCCTTTAGATAACTCAAAATCAATCGCCTTACACTTAGATCCTTCCATCCCTAAACCATTTGTAGGATCAAAACAAAAGAGCATTCAAAAATAGTTCTAAATCTAAGAAATGGAACAACTTTATCATAGCCCACCATACATGAAATTGATATCAACTTATTAAAAAAAGAATAATCACATCACATCATGCATACCAAACAATAATGCTAGCTACATATTCACAACAGAAACTTTTAAAAAATAAATAAGCATATATTTTTGCCAGTTGTCCGCTACAACTAAGGAACTTGGTCCTAGGTCGTGGTGCCTCTTAGCCCCCTGCCTTGTGAGCACAGGAACCAGACACCACTTCCTGAACCAAGCCCTTATTTCATGTTTGAAATCATAATACTACACTACATAAGCATACATTTCTTCAGCTTGTGAACTAGATCTAAGGAACTTGGTCCTAGGTCGTGGTGCCTCTTAGCCCCCTGCCTTGTGAGCGCAGGAACCAGACACCACTTCCCGAACCAAGCCCTTATTTCATGTTTGAAATCATAATACTACACTACATAAAGCATGCCAAACCAATTTCAACTTACTCTATACAATGCACCAATAAATACATTAAAAAAGAAAGAGCACATCACAGGCAATGATGCATATGCATATTCACAACAGAAACTTTTAAAAAATATATAAGCATACATTTCTTCAGCTTGTCAACTAGATCTAAGAAACTTGGTCCTAGGTCGTGGTGCCTCTTAGCCCCCTGCCTTGTGAGCGCAGGAACCAGACACCACTTCCTGAACCAAGCCCTTATTTCATGTTTGAAATCATAATACTACACTACATAAGCATACATTTCTTCAGCTTGTGAACTAGATCTAAGGAACTTGGTCCTAGGTCGTGGTGCCTCTTAGCCCCCTGCCTTGTGAGCGTAGGAACCAGACACCACTTCCTGAACCAAGCCCTTATTTCATGTTTGAAATCATAATACTACACTACATAAGCATACATTTCTTCAGCTTGTGAACTAGATCTAAGGAACTTGGTCCTAGGTCATGGTGCCTCTTAGCCCCCTGCCTTGTGAGCGCAGGAACCAGACACCACTTCCCGAACCAAGCCCTTATTTCATGTTTGAAATCATAATACTATACTACATAAAGCATGCCAAACCAATTTCAACTTACTCTATACAATGCACCAATAAATACATTAAAAAAGAAAGAGCACATCACAGGCAATGATGCATATGCATATTCACAACAAAAACTTTTAAAAAATATATAAGCATACATTTCTTCAGCTTGTCAACTAGATCTAAGAAACTTGGTCCTAGGTCGTGGTGCCTCTTAGCCCCCTGCCTTGTGAGCGCAGGAACCAGACACCACTTCCTGAACCAAGCCCTTATTTCATGTTTGAAATCATAATACTACACTACATAAGCATACATTTCTTCAGCTTGTGAACTAGATCTAAGGAACTTGGTCCTAGGTCATGGTGCCTCTTAGCCCCCTGCCTTGTGAGCGCAGGAACCAGACACCACTTCCCGAACCAAGCCCTTATTTCATGTTTGAAATCATAATACTATACTACATAAAGCATGCCAAACCAATTTCAACTTACTCTATACAATGCACCAATAAATACATTAAAAAAGAAAGAGCACATCACAGGCAATGATGCATATGCATATTCACAACAGAAACTTTTAAAAAATATATAAGCATACATTTCTTCAGCTTGTCAACTAGATCTAAGAAACTTGGTCCTAGGTCGTGGTGCCTCTTAGCCCCCTGCCTTGTGAGCGCAGGAACCAGACACCACTTCCTGAACCAAGCCCTTATTTCATGTTTGAAATCATAATACTACACTACATAAGCATACATTTCTTTAGCTTGTGAACTAGATCTAAGGAACTTGGTCCTAGGTCGTGGTGCCTCTTAGCCCCCTGCCTTGTGAGCGCAGGAACCAAACATCACTTCCTGAACCAAGCCCTTATTTTATGTTTGAAATCATAATACTACACTGCATAAAGCATGCCAAACCAATTTCAACTTACTCTATACAATGCCCACACACCTATTTCTTAAGGAAGGATAATGCCCATTCTTTCCAGGGAATGACATGAATGTTATTGTGTATTACCCCCTTCATATGTCTGACAATGTTTCGTAGTATGTACGAAAGAGTTTGTATTTCTTTTATGCATAATGAGTTTGTATTTCTACAAGCAGCCTACAACTATGCAGATGAAGAGAGAACATCACCAAGCTACAACGTAGATTAAGAGATAATTTTGTCAACGTGTCTCTACAAATATGCAAATTAATAGAGAACGTCATCATTGGAGGGTAGAGAAAAAACTTCAATCGCTAAGGGCATCCGTGAGCTTGTAGAATGAACAAAGAAAGAGGCAATGATCTGAGTTCTCACCAGATTTTGCCTGGCACAACCAACAACCAACAGTAGCTGATTTCAACACGTCAATAGCCCCTAATCTCCCTCAAAGCTCGACCTATTGGCAGCCACAAATTCAAATTTATGTATCTGAATACATCTTCAATGCACTGATCAGTACTTTGGAGACTACCAAGCAACTTTACATACACTACCACATAGAAACATAGCAGCCCCAACACTTGGATTATACAGTGAATTAACAACTCAAAGAATCAAAGAACTAGCTTAAAAAAAAACATGAATCGGACGAGAAAACTACACGTCTAAAATTAGAGAGAGAGATGCCTGAGTGGGATACTCACATACGAGAAATTGTGATGCTGCCCAGTGCCAATCGAAAGATGCAGAAAAGATCATCACTGCTGGATCACGAGAGAGATAGAGAAGAAGGGTACCGGTCCTTCTACTGAGAGCAAGATTCGGGCTGCATCGATCAACGGGGCGGTGATTAGTAGTGGATGGTCGATGGAGGGAGTCGATTGTCTGGATATATTATTATATAAAAAAGAAAAGCTCTGCGCAGTGCGGATTGTGCTCTCAATCAAAGGTGGTGTCAATGAAAGGTGGTGCGCGATCAAGTTAATGCCATAGGGAAACCTCGATGTACTACTATTGACATATAACGTAATCCACAAAAGGAGATGCCAACAATGACTAAGTTTCGGTCTCAACACACAGTAACGTAGGGAGCAGTGCACCCAACGAAGGTAGTCTGAGAAATCCCTCAGTGCTTACTGCAGGAAATAATTGCAGAGGGGAAGCACAACAGTTGTTTCGGTCGATAGTTTTCAAGCCGACATCTAGACTATGTTGAGCAGCTTCGACGCCCTTAGTGTCAGTATCGATGCTGTTTCTTCCAAGCTCATCATGACACTAGGCTTGAGGATCCATCAACCCCTCGTACTCAGATGTTTTGGGTTTACTGGTGCAACGACCCATGGTGCCCGCAGCCCGGTCCTTGGAGATGAACAAAACAACGGTCACACGGTGTATGGTGTGATTCCCCGAGAGGGATTCTAGCAGCGCGAGCGCGGGAGGGGTTAGAGCACTGCAGGTATAGCCTACCATTGGAGAGAAAGATGTTAGAGCTATAGTTTGCCCTCACAACTCGAACGTCGGAAGACACCCACAGCTCTCATCTTTTGCAGACCGCTTCCGTGATGCTTTGGCTGTCGCAAGAAACCGCCAGCAACTCCCCCTGTTCGGACATATTGGTACAGGTCTGCTGGGTCACAGGTCCGATTAAGCCTGATCTTGTTTCAGGATTGCTTAAACAGTCTAGTTTTGGTCAGCGCTTTCTTTGGTACTCTATTATGGTGGTTGAAGAGGGCCAGCAAACAAGCCAAACCCTGTTGAGAGTTGGGGCCAAAGCAGGCAGCGCAACAAGTGATGTTGCAGCGTGATGGCTAAATTCATTAATCTTGGCACACAATGGCATTGAGAAGGAAAGTAGTTTGCATTTTGGCGTCGGACTTTATCTCCTCTTCTTCATCTCCTGTAATTTTTGGAGGAAACTGAAGTGGAAAGGTCGATGATGGGCGTTGCAGCTGGAGAAGGTGACGCTAAGCAAACCATACCAACCAGCTCCAACGAACAGAATAGCTTCTCAGTTTCAGTGTTGTTGACCTTTACTCTCCACCAGCTGCCTTCTGAATCAGCACGACTGCTCTCAATGTTCATCTCATCACTCTCTCAATGTTTATCTCCTCCCTCTTTGGACGGATGAATCATTATGCTTGCTCACATCTTTCGATCAATCTCATCAATCATTCATCCATCATCATCCTAATTTCTATCATTCTGTAGGTGACTTAGAGACCGAAGATTCTACAGCAAGAGAGAGCACTGGACAGCGAGAACCTGACTCTCCAAACATCATACGAGTCTACAACATGGTCGTAGCGCAAGAGATACAATGAGGATGGATCATGGGCCGAAGTTGGTCTGGGCAGCAAGGTGCATTTGAAAGCCATGTTGTAGCAAGTCTTCACCCTAGCCTAATAACAATGTACCGGGTGGGTGCCAAATACCCATGAAACTCTAGCCTAATAACAATGTACCGGGTACCCATGAAACTCTGGCTCGAAGGAAACGTGTAGTTACAGATCAGGTCTACTATCTTCAGAAGTTTGACATAAAATGCGAGTTAACAATTACAAGCGCGCCGGAGAACTGAGCACGTTTAAACTTGCTGGACGTGAACGGCAGCGATAGTGAGAGCCGCAAATATGCATAGGGAAACCGAGACGGACACCCCAGATGTGCTGCTGGTTGAGCCCCTATTCGGACCTGCTGAAGGAATAATCAAGTTGGGGGCAAGCCCTCCCAAACCGGGCTCCGTCTCTGTGACAAACACGAAATCTTCATTAACGAATGTGAAGTGTAGCTGGCGAGGGGTTCATACTATAAAAGATATATATTTTACACGATGCGATACTAGCAAACGATGCATATTATTAGACTAGCAAACCGTTTAGTTCTGATGAAGCACCTGAAGGAGAAGATGCTGGAACTGTAGGTAGAGATTTCCCCAAGGAGGGCGAGGGAGATGCAGACGGAGAGCTGGCCACTGAGGACTGAGAAGCGGTTGTGGTCGTTGGCGACTTGGCCGGTGATGTTGCAAAAAGTTTGCTGTCAGACTTGCGATATAGAACAAGTTGAAAACGTCTATAACAGAAGAGCCAATGGCTAGACAAACTGAACACATTTGCGTGGAACGTAAAATGATGCGTTTCTGCTCTAACCAGAAGCCACGGGGGACGAGGCGAATTCGGACGGGCCCGATGAATGCGGGGAACCTGCAAGAAGACTGAGAAGAAATTCAGACATCCTCTTCCGTGGCAACATCGATTAAGTGACAGTCCAACGCAGGTAAAATTTGTGATGAAGTGGTATCCATGAGTCGTCCCTTTCGTGGAAGACGCAAAGGATGCACGGAGATCGACTAACAAGCAAACGAGTTATTCAAATGCAAGATCCTCGTAGGACTTCACTCCCCCGGTTGATAGTACGACCTAGCGTCCACAAAACCCTCCAAAAGGAAAGCAGCGCTGCAATGAAGATGAGCAAACTTCCGCCATCTGAGAACTTCCGGCACACAACGTAACTACTAAGTACTAACGCGAATCGTGATTTGTGATCACGCCCATATTTTACGACACAAAACACTACGAGTAACGACTCGCGAGACCATAAAACCACCTCCAGGCTCCAACTTACACAAAATGGCGAAGCGTCACGATAGAAACTTGAAAGGCGAAGCCTCACGACTCACAAATGACGATAGCGAAGGTGTCGAGCATGGGAGACGAGAGGAAGGCAATCTACGAGAGAAAAGACCAAGCTGCACTCTGTCACAACCTAATATCTCATAACGGCCTACATTATGACCACCTAAGTGGCAGCGCCGTCGGCTTTAACCCATTCCTTTAAAAATAATCAAATTAAAATAATCAAATTAATTAATACACCTTAGAAAAAGGAATGCCCTCCTCCCCACCTCTAGAATTTGATCCCATAGGTGGTCTCATTTAAGATCTAGTGGGTAGCTCGTGGCAAGCCACCATGGTCTCATATTATATATATAATTCCACAGCTTTGCAACTACTTGTTTTTCAGAATTATCAAGTATAAATCGTTATGTAGTTCGAATTTATGAGCTTCTTTAATACAATTGAATGGACCCAAATCAGTTTCACTGGCAATGAATTCCGGGTGCCGTAACCCGTTACTACTCTATCCATGAAGATCCATGTACTTCTTTAAATCTGTGTCCATGTATTCAAATACTAGGTTCAGAAGCAGCTTGCTCTTCTTCTGAACATGCTCTACGCATAGTAGGCTACAAACAATGGAATGGTTGCTCAATGTGCAAATGGAAGTAACAGGACACCACAGTTAGCGAGGAATTAGTGAGCAAAAAGAGACAGAAGAGAAGCTAAAAGTAAAAGAGGAGTTGTTACGACAAAAAGCTCCAACAAAAAGCCGTAGCTACTATATCAACACACAGAAAAGGGACAGCAGCACCAAGGTACTAGTGGATAGCCTAGCTGCCTATGAGAGCCATAGTGCTTGCAGTTGCAAGAGAGGGAAGAACGAGACCTTGCGAGTTGAGTAACGACCTTGAATGTGGAGTACGTAGTAGAATTGCAGAGAGGAGATAAGGCTGCAACATAGAAAATAAAGCCCACAGGAAGTTGGCGCGCTGATAGCCGAGCTATAAGTGGACACAAATAGAGGCTTGAATGAAGGGATGGGCTACTTGTACAAGGAGAGAACCTGTTTGAAGGAGGCATGGTAGGGAAGGCACTTGAGATGGTAAGAAGGAGGAGGAGGAGAGCAAGTCGGTTGATGAAGTTGGGATGTAGTGAAGCATAACCAAAGGAGTCGGGAGCTTAATAGAGATGGAGGAATTTCAAAAAAGGAGGCAAAGAGTAGGATGGAGTGCTCAGTGCACCAAAAAATAGGGGTTACAGAGGTGAGGCGCAAGTGTGAGGATGTAAGGATAAGAGCTAAAAGGTGGCAGTGCATAACGGTGCATAATGGCTCCAAGATGGCGGTGTGTAACGGTTAGGGGGTGTGGTTTGGTGGGTGTTGTGTGTAACTGAAGGTGCATGTGGAGATAGATAGCACCTTTCATTTGCACTGAGTCCAAATGAATAAGAAGGTACAACGATAAATTAAAAAGTTACATGGTAAACAACCATAGGAAATTAAGAAGGAAGCAAGTAAAGGAAAATAATCACTATATAAGTATATATATAGGGAAAGTATCTAAAGACTCAAATGCAAGTTTAAAATCACATATACCATAGGAGCTCATTAATCATGTATTTTAGATTATGGATTGCATTTACATTTCATGCAATATCAAACGGCTTCATGTTCAAATAGATAAAACCTCTACATTATTATCATTCTAGCAAACATTAAATGTTAACACTAGATTATACTTGATTGCACAAGTCTTCTTTTGGTGCTTAATTCTATAGATCCACCCAAATTTTTAAATTGTATATATAATATGTTGGCGAAAGTTTCCAAATATATTTATCTATTATATAAAACTTTGGCGAATTTTCATGGACTTTATTTATAATTTTATAATCTTAAATCCTAAACTTAGCTCTTTTTTTAATTTTAGTTTCAGATTCTGGCGAATATACTAAGCTCTTATTTTTATAAAAGCATATAAACTTTCACAAGCCATATAAGACTTTCGCTTATTAACGAAACTAACGCGAAAAAATCATCCATGGTGGGTGACAAAGAAGGTTCGATCATAATGATTGATGGAGGCTCTCGCCTCCATAGGAGTTCAAGGATTTAGAAGGGGATTTCAGGGTTCGAAAGGGGGACAAGGCTGAGAGAGCTAACTAGGAGTTCCAGGGTTTAGAGGGGGTTGCAGGGTTTAGGAGGAGTCCAAGGTTGAGGAGTGGAGAGATAGTCTCCTTCACAGATTCGAGGGGTATGGGTTGAGGAGGAGGGACAATGAAGGAGGAGAAAGAGAGAGGAGAGTGGAGGAGGAGGGAGGGAGGAGTGAGGAGGAGGAGATGGAGGAGAAGGAGGGATGAGGAGGGGGGATGGGGATGAGAGGAGGAGGAGGAGGGATGAGGAGGGGGGATGAGAGGAGGAGGAGGAGGGATGAGGAGGAGGAGGGAGGAAGGAGGAGGAGGAGGGAGTACAAGGGTAGAGAGTGCAAGCGTAAGGGAATGCTAGAACACGATAATGTAAGAGAGCATGGACACAATGGAGATCAATCGCATGAACACAATAGTGAGCTTGAACACTGAACCCCAAAGAGTGGGAGCTTCATTCGATTGAGAGATATTTATATATGTTGGTCTCTACACAACCTGGAGGTACCTTCGTGGTAGGACCTCTTTTGTAGGAGACCTTTTGGACAGGAGTCCCTCCACTTTTGGGGGGGACCTTTTGGGTCTCTACACAAAGTGGGGGGACCTTTGAGTCTCTACACAAAGTGGGGGGAGCTTTTGGGTCTCTACACAAAGCGGGGGGAGCTTTTGGGACTCTACACAAAGTGGGGGGACCGTTAAGGTCTCTACACAAGTGGGGGGACCTTTTGGGTCTCTACACAAAGCGGGGGGACCTTTTGGGTCTCTACACAAAGTGGAGGGATCTCAGAAAGTGTAGGCTTTAAGTTTTTCTCTCTCTAGATCTTGATTTTGCAAGTATGATTGGATCTTTCCTAGAGAGGATTTTGGCTATCCTCATCCTTTAAGATTCATAATACCATCTTTCAAGCTCAAGATATCACAAGCGGAACTTTGCCGCTACTCTACACACACAATGCTGTCATAGTAAATACAATAGAGGATGATGATATAGGTGATCAATTGTAGAGATATAACATTTTGGTGTGTGAGAATTGGGTCAAGACAAAGCCATAGATATAGATGCTACTAATTGAACTGGCCATTTCTCAATGCTCTTCAATCTTCTTTTCTCAATCCAAAGAAGTACATAATCACCTTCTTTAAAAATCATGTGTTTCCATTTGTTATTAGCTTGTTTTGTGTACTTCTCTTGAGCGATTGCAATGGCTTCTCGAATCTCTTTGAGAATATTTTGATAATCTTGGGTAAATGCATCTGCTGCCTCCACTCTATGGGTCAATTGTGTGATAGAAACTTTCCCATAGATGATCTCAAAGGGTGCTCTACTAGTTGCATAATGAGGAGTATTATTATAAGCAAACTATAAGAGGTGAAGATATTTGTCCCAAGTCTTTGGTTAACTTCTCGCATAAGCTCTTAACATGTCTAGAATAGTACTATTTGTGACTTTAGTTTGTCCATTCGATTTTGGATGAAAAGCTGATGAGAAATCTAACTTAGGGCACATATTATAAAATAAGTCTAAAAATTACTGCAAAACTTTGAATCTCAATTAGACATTATAATCTTTGGCAAGCCACGATGAACAAAGATATGCTTGATGAATATATGTGCATCTTGCTGAGTTATTAAAGTCTTCTTGCATGGGATGACATAAGCTTGCTTACTAAAGCGATCTACCATTCATCCATATCATATCATTTTCATTAATTGTAGTAGGAGAACTTGTTATGAAATCTAGAGATATTTGTTCCCAAGGTTGCATAGGAATAAGCAAAGGCATTAGCAATCTAGGAGTCTTTCCTTTGTAACTCTTGATCTTCTAACAAGTGATGCATTTGGCTACAAACTTAGCCACATCTTTTCTTATAGTAGGCCAATGAGATTCTCTTGCTATCACTTGTAAAGTGGCACTCACTCCCCTATGTCCCATATATGATGGTTGGTGCATTTCTTCCATTACAATTTGTCTAAAGGGTCGAGTGATGCATAATTTCTTTTGATAAAAGAGGTATCCATCCTTGCATGGAGTCCAACATAGGATTCCAATTATTATTCTCTAATTTGTTCCATATATCAAAAAAAAAAAGTCTGGATCCTCTTGATAAGAATTCTTCATACCTTTGAATGGATGGGTCTCTACAACAGTGATGTGATTAATACTTGGCTTTCTGCTAAGAGCATCAGCAACTACATTTTCTTTTCTAGGTTGATACTAAATCATGGGCTGAAAACTCTGTATAAATGATGCCCACTTGATGGGCTTATCGGATATTAGCGGCTGAGTCAACAAATGCTTGATACTGTGCTGATCAATTTTGATAAGAAACTCACTCGGGGGGGTCACTCATCGTATGTAACCCTATCACGTGAGTTCAACAAAAGGATATTTTTTATTTATAAAACTTACAGAAATAAATATACATAAGGGACTATTTAAAATAGTTTTGGAAAAAATTTACAAATTTGTATAGAAAAGGGGTACATTTATTAATGGAAATTTTACACAGATAAGGGATTTTAGAAATATGCCTTGAACGCACGTGGTATACAAGGTTTATACATAGTGACCCCCCCGAGGAAACTCAACTCCCATCAAATAATGTTTCCACATTTGTAAGGCATGCACAATAGTAGTTAATTCCTTATCATATGTACTATAATTGCATTCCACTGGTTTTAATTTTTGGCTCTCATATGCTATAGGATGTCCATCTTGCATAAGCATGGCTCCAATTTTATATCCACTAGCATCGGTTACAACTTCAAAGAATGGTCTAGAGAAATTGGATAGTTGCAACACAGGAGCTTGCGTGAGAGCTTCTTTTATAGTTGTAAAAGATTTATCTTGGTGCTCGATCCATAAGAAATGCTTAGCTTTTCTAAGAAGGCCTGCCAATGGATGTGCAATGAATGCAAAATTCTTGACTTGAAGTTCCTATAAAAGCTACACAATCCCAAGAATGATCTTAATTCGTGTATATCTTGGGGTTTAGGCCATGTGACTATGCATTCAATCTTCTTTGGATCTACTCAAATCCCATCGGCGGATACATACTAGTAATCCTCATACTATATGACCCAAATACTCTATTTGATCTTGAAAGAAACTACTATTTTCAAGGTTTATGTACAATTGATTTTCTTTTAAGAGTGAAAAGACTAGCTTTAGATGTTCCTTATTCT
Organism: Dipteris shenzhenensis; assembly: GCF_047967505.1. Taxonomy (NCBI): domain Eukaryota; kingdom Viridiplantae; phylum Streptophyta; class Polypodiopsida; order Gleicheniales; family Dipteridaceae; genus Dipteris; species Dipteris shenzhenensis. The sequence goes on along the minus strand of NC_141608.1, from coordinate 44,198,701 downwards.
CCTTGATGTCTTTGCTAAACACCAGAATATCATCAAAAAATATACCACACAATCTTGGTGTTTAAGAAAGATTTGATTCATCATTCTACTAAAAGTACGTGGAGTATTAGTTAGCCTAAAAGGCATAACTAGGAATTCATAATGTCCCCTTTGAGTTCTAAAGAAAGTCTTGTATATATCCTCTTCTACCATACAAACTTGATGATAGCCGGATTTAAGATCAATCTTACTGAAGACCTTGGCCCCTTTCAATTTTTCTAGAAGATATCAATCCTAGGGATTGGGTATTTGTTCTTCACTATGATTTTGTTTAGTGCATGATAGTCTATGAACATTCGATAGGTTCTATTCGTCTTTCTGACCAATAGGACAGGTGCTCCATAAGGAGGACTATTGGTTCTTATCAATCCTCTCTCTATTAGTTCCTCCACTTGCTTTTGAATTTCCTTTTGCTCTAGTTGGTTCACTCTATAAAGAGCCTTGAGAGGTGGAGTATTGCCCAGTAGGATTTCTACCCTATAATCTTCAAGTCAAGAACATGGTAATCCAGGTCGTAAATCCTCTAAGAAACAATCAAAAAATTGAGAAAGAAATTTTTGGTATGTAGGCTTAGTGTTTGGCTAAGTAGCCATTACCATATTCACCAAAATCAAATATGTTTTCTCACATTCCTAATTGCTCCTTTGGCTTGTGTATGGTTGAGTAAAGGACATCTTAGGTTTCATAGAACTTTTCAGACATATTTCTTGTTTGTCCTTCTCAATCCACATCTGATGTAAGTCATAATCTATCTTAGGATTATATTGATATCTCCATGGCATTCCTAAGATGATATCAACTCCTTGTAGGATGCCACTAGAAAGTCTTGTCTATCCTTGTAAGGTTTGATTGAAATTTCAAGATTCTTGACTTCTCTAGTGCAATTATATTTTGTCTTGGTAAAAGAAGCTTTGACTATATAGTGAGACGGGAATGACTCTAGGTTTATCTTTGCTAAGACTCCTTCTGAAATGAAATCATGTGTACTACCATCGTCATGTATAATAACAACCTCTTTGCCATTAATGAAACCTTTCATTTTCAGAAGAGCATGACAATTATACTTACCTCCACCTTCGAAGTGGCGTGTCTTCCTCTTGCTTGGTTGCTTCGTTCTCGATCATATGCACTTTTACCATTGGGGTCTTCTTTCTTTCTAGACATTCAATTGCTATATGTCCCACCTTGTTGCACCCGAAACACCTTATTTCTTTCTTTGGAAAATTTCCACCGTTCGGCTTTGAAGAAGAACCTGTCTTTTGTGGAACAAAACGAGATTTAGATTTAAAGAAGGTTTTTTAAATCAAACCTCATCTTCTTATGGAAGGGTACAGGCTGTTCCAAATCTTTCCCTTCCTTTGGGATTCCATTCTTCCTCTCACAATTCATTGCAAGAGAAATTACAGAGTTCAGTGAATGAGGATGAAACATGTTAATCTCAGCTCTCAACTTAGATTTTAGACCTGCCACATACTTTCTTCGTTGATCTTGCTCAATCATCTTCTCTAAGGACTGTAATTGGATCAATGCTTTCCAAAACCTATCATTGTATGTGGAGATTGTTTGCTTATCGAATTGCCTAAAAGTATCCCATTGTTGTTTGGTTATTTCTTTGAAGTGTGAGGGAAGGAAATATCTCTTGATGAGCTTTTAAAAATACTTCCAAGATTTTGGTTGCCTTTTACTGTGCTTAGTGATGTTCCACCAAAGTGCTCGGGGGGGGGGGGGGGGGGGGCACTATGTATAAACCCTTTATATCACGTGCGTTCAAGGCCTATATTTAAAGTCCCTTATCTATAAAAAATTTCATTAATAAAATGCACCCCTTTTCTATAGAAATCTGTAAATTTTTTCCAAAACTATTTTAAATAGTCCCTTATGTATATTTATTTCTGTAAATTTTAGAAATAAAAAAAATCCTTCTGTTGAACTCATGTGATAGGGTTACATATGATGAGTGACCCCCCCGAGCCAAAGTGTAGCACTCTCAACTAAATGATTTACAGCACATTTAATCTTATCTTTTTCAAAGAATTTCACCCCTGAAAAATAATCATCTAGTTGACTGCTGATCCAAGACAAGATAGTGCGTGCATCTTTCTTTCCATTGAAATTATGAAATGAGAAGGCTTTTCTACTTATCTTACTCTCCTTTTTCCAATTATGTGCTCTCAATGTGGCTTTGACTGTCCTGATAATAGGATCATCTTCGAAATCATCATTGGATGACTCATCGTTAGATGCCCCTTTCTTTTCTTACCATTGAATTTCTTTTCCAATATCTCCCTATGCTCATGCTCATTGGCCAACTGTGCCTAAAGTGCATCTAACTGCGCAGAGCTACGACCAGTAGATGTACCAGGACTGTCCCCTTGGGAGGGTGACAACGCTCTGTTGCTGACCTCATGCCTCCACTTCCACAGCCTCATTCATATTGATGTCCTATTGCTGCTGCTACTGATGATGATGATGGTTATGATGGTGTCAACAATGATGCTGAGATTGATATATATAGTCGAGATATGACTATGTTTTACTTAGGAATTCGTACTGCCATTTTGCATTTTTTGCATTCTACATTGGTGTGGATGCTCGTTTAGTAGCTCCACTACCACAATTCATTGTATCAGCTCTTGAAGCGTGGGTAGTTGTGGTTGATTTGCCATGATAATGCGATAATTACAAATAAAGCAAAGCAGAGGGAAATAAGCATACTAAGTATATGAAAATTTAAATGGATTGAAAAATGTAATTTGAATGTCTGGTAAGAAATGGATGGTGGATGATACTAAGTGTATGAAATATAAAGCAAAAGAAATCATTTATCTCGCTCTTTGATCAGACATAGAAAAGACTAGAGTGGGAGATATGTGACCAAGAATGTCGCTTGTAGTTGTCTTTATGCTTGAACGCTCTCCAATTAATTGGACGGCGATTTCGTGTTTCCAAATCGCCTTGTTGATTCAAGCTTCCTTAGATCTCTCTTTTTTTTTCTTTTTTTCTTTTTTTGTTTGCCTTTGCTGGTCGGTGAAGTGGCCTTGCACTTGTGTTGCAGATTGCTGAAATGTTCCCTTTTGAAAATTCCCCTTTAAGGGTGTTTTTGTGAACCTTTGGGTTCGTTCCCTTAAGAGGGGTATACAACTTTTTTATTTCCTCTCTTTTTTTTTCTTTAAAAAACAAGATGAATTACATTCAATAGGCCTGCATAGGTGGGATATCTATGTTTGTATAAATTAGTGAATGGTTTGTCCAATAAATAAAGTTTGTGCCATATATATAGTGATCTTGTGGTTTGTTTGTCCAAACATGATCTATAGTAGAACCGTGAATTGTAGTAGGTTCTTGAATTAATTGTGTCATGTTCCATGTGGACATGAATGTGGAGAGTTCTTTTATTCTATTGTTTTATTTGAGGTAGTTGATGTTGAAGTCTCCAATAATTGTTATTTTTGTGGATGTGTGTATCTCGACAAGCTGTAGTGCATGAAGGCAAGAATTGAGTGTTGTGGTTGATGTTGAAGGGGAATTGTATACATTGATTATAGCAAATTCTTCACTATTTGTAGTTGAGAATATTGTTAGCAAGCATTCACAATTTTGTTTTTGGATATGTTGTTCTCTTAGTAAATGGATGTCTTTTTTGTAACATGTTGCTATTGCAATGCCATTGGTTCTTTGCAAACATTTGAAATTAGGCAAGTCGAGGATGTTTGAGGAGTTGTTATGCAATTCTTGAAAACAAAGTATTGATGCATTTAGTAGACTTTTTTCATTAATAATATCATGAAAGTGTGATTTTAGAGCTCTAGTATTGAGTGTTGCAAAGTATTAACTTTGCTGTTTTTGTTGAGGAAGTCCATTTGTTTTGTATTCCATGGTCTTTGATTTTTCAAGCGATCAATTTCCTTGAGAACATTGGGATCAACTTTGATGTGCTTGTTTTTGATTGGATTGATGACAAACAAGTTTTGGGGGTTGCATATGCGTGATAAAGTTGTGTATGTAAGGCCATGAGATTTGATGGAGGAGGGATCAAATGCCAAAGAATCCATGGACAGGCCTTGAGAACGATGTATTGTTCTTGTAGCTACTGGTTGTATAGGGAATTGTGTTCTCGAAACTGTATTCAAGTGGTTTTTCCCTATTTGAAATTCGCGAGTGATTGGATGTATTGGAGTCCAATTAGGAGCAATTTTGTTGGTGTATAAGTGCTTGTTGTTGAAACGAGTCATTTTGCCGATGTTGTTGTTGTTGAAGAGAATCCAAAGAATGTGTGGATTTGTATTTTCACTTGAGTCTTTGAATATTCCATCTGCACCATTGACTAAGCCATCTATAATGCCTGAATTTCCCGAGCATATTTCCACTATCATTCCTAGTTTCAAGTGTAGTAATTTGTGGTCCTGCGGTGTTTTTTGGGTTTGATGGTATTGCTATTTTTTTACTACATGTTTTGAGTCTTCTGTCTGTTGCATGAATGATAAATGGTTTTGTTGTTAGTAATTCAAATACATTATTGTTGTGAACGTCTTTTGCTACATTTGTGTAGAATAGGTGAGGTATTTCTTGTTTATGTACATGCTTGCGAAAGAAGTTGTTGATTATGTATGCTATGTCATCGACAGTTTGTTCTCCCACTCTTATTTTGTTTAGGACTTGTATGTACAGTTGATTTGTTTGTCGCATAGGTATGGTTAGCTCATATAAGAGCAAGCTATCTTCCCAATAGGTAGATATTTTTGAATTGTTTGTTAATTTTTCCATAAAAATCCATGAATCTTTAGTGGGGCTTGCTTAGCATAGGTCTCCACATAGCAATATGTCCACTCCACCAAATGGTAGCATGTGGTTATGTTTAATCTCCCTAAGTCACAAATCCGCAACCACTAGCATGTTATGGCCAATTAGAGACACTTCGTCGAAGACAACTAGTTCTAGGTCTTTGTAAAGTTGGGATAATTCCTGAAGTTTCTCTGCGGATAAGGTTGTGTAATGCGATGACATAAGAGGCAAATGGAGAGCTGCATGGATAGTTGTTCCTCCGATATTGAAGGCTACCTTGCCTGTATATGCAAGCAACAAAACTTTTGGCAAATCAATGTTGGTAGTTTGCTTGTGTGAGTAATATCGTAGAAGCGCTTGCACAATAAGTAGCAATGTGAATGTTTTACCTATGCCTACATTGCTAGTCAAGAAGAGAAGGATTTGTTGTGTTGCGCCAATCTCTTTTTTAGCATGATGTCATTCACAATTAGGCGTTGTTCTACGTTTAGTTGTTGGAATGTGGAATAATGGTCATTTTGGCGAGTTAGCTTATATTTTAAGAGAAATGACTTTAGTGCTGCATTTGATTTTTTTGTTTTTGGCATATCAACGGCAATGTTGTACATATTAAAATTTTTGTTGTGAGTTTGATTTGAGGTTGTTGTAGTACTAGAATTATTTCCACAAGTAGGCGATAGTGATGGTTGAATTTTGTTAAAATGTGCTTTGTTTTTATCTATGACATCTTTGTTGTCATTGTATTTGTCATGCCATGTAGTGTTCATGTCCTTCAGAGATGGTTCCACATTGTAGTATGGTAGAAACAAGGTACATAGCTCTCTGTAGTGGTTTTCAGGATCAGTGTTTATGCTGTAGTTGTTGAAGCAAATAACTCTCTCTTTCTTGCGCTTCTTCGGTTTTGCTATTGTGAAGTTGTAGTGACTAGCAAAGGTGGCTAGGCAAATGCTTTGTAGGGTTATGGGGCGCTTCAAATATTTGGTGATGACATCGTCAAAGCTATTTGGGTCTAGTTGTTCTAGTTGGTGTCGCCTCTTCAATAACAAGGTGCATTTCTCTGGAGGGCTTGTGTTTATGTATTAGAAGCACCTAGATGATGTTGAAAGTGGTAGTGAGAGGGATAAGTATACAACTTGCTATGAGCTTATGTGTTGAGTATTTAAGATTGCATTTCCTATTTGTTTCATGCATTCATTTGGTTGAGCATTTTCTACCACACTTTGCATCATAGCAGCTTTAACTGCCTCAGTAGCCTCTTTATCTATCTTTGTCATGTATGATGTACAGTATGCAGCGGCTCCATGTGGATTTAGTATAAATTGCACATCAATGTTTGCTCCCCACAAATTAGATAATGTTGGATTGAAGTTGTTTGTATATATGTCCTTAGGATCCCTTTTGAAGAATATTGTCAGTTGTGAAATAGAAGAACATAAGCTTTGAATGTACTCGTGTTTGGATAGTTTTGTAGCTGCTAAGAAGGAGACATAGTCTACTGACAATGTTGAATCTTCTAGTAATAGTGATTTGATTTTCTTCATGTTTTGCTTTAGAGTTTTATCATTTGAATGAATTTCCAATGGAATTAGAATCTTTGTTGTGCTCATTGGTAGCCTTGGGAAAGCAAATCTACATTGCTTTTGTCTTTTGTAGCAAGTTTTGCGATGTTTATGAATTTGAATTTCCTTATTTTCAAATGGAAACACAAATATGTTTGTTGTTATAATGTATTTATCAACAAAAGCTTCTATATCTTTGTCTAGGTAAATTCCAAAAATAGGCGCACTCTCAATCCATAGAAGACCATCATCATGCTGGCTTCCTCTATTTTGGAACTCAGTTACGAAGAAGTCATTCATTTTTCCTACAATCGATGGGTCGTTGTTGCGAAGCAATGTTTTGAGAGCTTGAAATTTATGGACAATATAATATCTTGTTGTAGTAACTGGGTTTGAACGTATAAGGTTTCTAAGTTGACCACTCGAGTTGTTTTGTTTATCGATGCAAGCATTAGGATTTAGTTTGGAAAGGCAATCTACTAGTGGTTTCCAAAGTTTCTCTGAAGGCAACAATGTGATGAAAAAAGTTGGGGTTCCTAATTGCCTTACCATTGCAAAAAGATTTCTTTTGAGGTAGTGTTTGTAGTCTACTGATGTTCGAAGGTGGGTGAAGTCATGATAACCTATATTTAATTGAAAAAGTTTTTCAATGTTAGTATTTATTATTGCATCCTTTGCTTGGATTGAACTCCCTTGTGGTTGACCTTTGCGCATGTGAACCCAAGATGAAGATAATATTTGCTTTACTAGGATTTTCATTGTTTTCAAAAAAAGATTATCTATTGATAGTGTGAAGCGTCTATCTTTGTTCATTAATTCCCATTTAATAATGGTCTGGTAGGACGTGTACACATTCATGAATGTTGTATGCTCGAGCCATGCCAAAGAACATTTTTGGATATGCGAGATTCTCACAAAATTTATCCTTGAAAATGCCTAGTGGTGTGAAGCCTTCACACTACTACACACGGATCCTATTGCAACGTTTATGTACCGACGTTTAGCGTTTGCGTAGCGTTAATCGTCGGTATGAAAAGCGGGTTCTGTAAAGCGTTGCTATATAGCGACTTTTAAGTGTCGCTATATAGCGACACTGATATACTATTTTATAGCGATGTTTTCCAGAGATATTTTTTTCTCCATATAGGCCTTAAAATTTAGTTTTTTCCAATGATAAATTTTTTAAAATTTTCATACATGTTTGATCTCATAGAGAATAGAAAAATGAGAGCATGTACATCAAGCCTTTAAAGCTCATATATTCATGTCCAAGTTTGAGATGAAAAAAATCAATTAAGAGCATTTACATCAACTGTTTCATCTTGAGCCAAGTCTAACGCACCAAACAAGTCTATCTCTACTCTGTACCGAGTTGATCTCCTATATCGTCATCGTACTCTAGCATCGTACATTCACCTAAAAGTATTTGATCATCTTCTTCAATAAAGTGTGGTGATTCTTAATGATCGTTGTCTTCTTCCTCAATATCATGATCTCCATCTTCCTCCCGTGCGATGTCATTATGTGCATCTTCCTCTTGGCTCATATGGTGATCTACATCTTCTTCGCTCGATTCATCAATTGGATCCGGCATTGGTAGTGGCATCTCCATATCCACATCTCTATCTTCAAAAATTTGCTTACTTCATGGTGCAACTTGGATCACATACCACCATCTTGGATCAGAACGATCCGGATGAAAAACCACCTATATTGAAGATGGGTGCCAAATGTCGTCAATTATATATATGAAATAATGCTCAAGTACATGTATCAATGGATCTTTGAAAACGAAAGCTTCGATTAATTAAATCATTAGTATGCACCTGCTCACAGTGCTCAGGAAGAACAAAAGTATCACTTTCATTGGTCCAATGTTTGGTGGAGTCTATTGCAAAGAAACCGCTACTATCTTTTCTCACTGTCGCATGGGGACCATTGTAAATAGTTCTAAACCATTTTACATCAAGAATGAAAATACTAAATCGATTGAAATCAACTTCATAGATGTCGCGTATGGATCCATAATAATCCAACTGTGAGGAGAGAAGATTGGTATCCGAAGCACTTGCTCGGCTATCTTGTGTGAAGTTAGCCATGACTCCACAATCATACGTGACTCTCTTTGAATCGATGCATTCCATGTGAAAATGTCGTCCATATGACCATAATGCACTATACTTTTTGTACTATAAAAGAGCATCATTAAAACAATGAAGATGCATCTATTTTATAGCGTATATTGCCACAAATAATTACTTAATTACGTCAAGAGGTAAGAAACTTACATGCACCATACATCCAGATGATAACTCTCACTCGCACTCGTTTATTGTCTCTTCATCACATTCGGCTTTACGTAGAGTCAGTTGTAGCCAATCAAGTGACATGTGAGTAGGGAGAAGAGCCAGATCATGTGGATATGGTTGTGATCGCCTATACATTACTCTGAATCTCGTCCTTGCATTTATTCTTTCTGCTTTGGCCACTTCATATCTCTCAATCCACTTCTGCATCTCAGGGCTATTGAGGATACAAAACTTATTGAATTTCTCCATTTGCTCTTCACTCATCTTTCTTTCAATCCCTTTTCCTTGGGGAACCTCGCCAACGATGCGATCATCATCCTTGTTATGCCAAGCTTGCGGCATATCAGGATTTGTGGATGCAAGAAACTCTGTGATATATACTAATGACTCTTGCACAAGCCATCCCTCTGCCATGCTTGTTTCCAGTCTTGCTCTTTGTCTTACAAATCCCTTTAAAGTTTTCAGAAACTGCTCGAGAAAAAACATCCATCGACTATGAACAGTACCTACTATAGCCACCTCATCAACTATGTGCACAAGCAAGTGGACTTGAGTTGTCATAATGCTCGAGGGAAAGTGCTTCTCAAGCAAGCATATGGCTTCGATGGATTCCACCACCCTAGCCTTCTCAATGCTCGATATAGAGATCTCTTTTTGAGATATCCACCTATTTCACATGTCCATGTAAGATATTTTCATAATCAGTCTACAGATTAATCAGCTTAAATTGAAGAAATTACATTCAATGCAATTTGATAGTAAGCATACCTCACAATACCGAGACAATACCACAGATCTTGAATATAGCATTTCTAACATCTTCTTGTACGCACCCTTTTATTATAATTGGGAGGATGAACTATCAAAGCAACAATGAAGTCATGTCAACAATATAACATAATAATAATTACGCTAACGCATCACGATTATCGGTACACTAATTCTACTTAGAATACCTACAAGACCTTGCGCCAATCACGGGACTTGAGCCCACTAAGCTTATTGTCCTTTGAAAATGCTCCTTTCAAGCAACACATGTACCCTGTTGGTGTTTGAAAAGAGGCAATGTCTGCCTTGACTGTTGCCTCCTCCCTCATAGAGAGGATCCACGTTGCTTTCGGGAGGACAACTTTTCCCGAAGCATGCACTTGGGGCCACAAACGAGACATCCTATTCATAGCATGCAAGTCTTCTCGCACTCCTCTCGAGTCTTTGGAACCAACCAAGTGTGCCCAAATAGTAGCCCCGACATTCTTGAAGATATGCATGGGATCCAAGAGATGATTGATTTGTAACTGACCCCAATAAGGAAGCTCATGAAAGATCAATAGCCTCTTCATACCAGGAGGAGGTTCCTCTCCATTCGCCCTCCAAGCTTGAATCCACTTACTTGCCTTCAAATATGATGGTGGTGGATCAAGCTGACCTCCACGTGTGAGATGGTCGAGCGGAAGGTATCGAGCATGATCTTCATAAACATTTTTCCTCATATGTTTGGAGTAGCGTGCAAGCAATTTTAGAGCCGATCCACAAACAGGACAAGCATGGTACCCACTTGTAACAAGTCCTGCATGCGTGCATGAATATGTTAGTATAAGACATGCATGCGAAAGAGAGTCATAAAAGCATAATCCCTCATTGTCTCCTCATTGTACATGTAAAGACACAACCACGTACCTACCCACTCTCCATATCTTGGATAGTCATGCATGGTCCATATCAGGATACCCCTGACCAAAATATCATTGGTATGTCTAGGAGCTCTGGAAATATCAAAGACCTACACTTCTCTTCATAATATTTGTAACTCCTCTATCAAGGTGCCATGTACACGTCCATATTTTTAGCCTTCTACTTTCCTGGCACAAGTAGTGCAAGCATGAGGTGTCCCTTTTTTATTGTTAGCCATGGTGGGATATTGTAATTCACCATGACTATGGGCCATGTCGACCAAGATGTCGAGCGTAACCCGAAAGGATTCACGCCGTCCATGGTGAGCCCAAGATGTAAGTTGCATGGCTCCCTCGCAAAGTCTAGCCACTGATTATCTATGTGCTTCCAAGCTGCACAATCTACAGGAATCCTCAATGTGTCATCAGTGGACTGATGAGATGCATGCCATGTCATCAACTCCACTATGGATTTGCATCGGAACATGTGTTGTATTCTTGCAATGATGGGAAAGTGTCTCAAGACCTTTACCAGTATCCACTCACCCTGCAAGTCATCTCTATATCGTTGTTCCCCACACTTTGGGACAAGTAGCCAAATCTTCATGCTCACGATGAAAGAGAATACAATCATTACGGTAAGCATGGATGGTATCATAATCCATACCCACTATTGTTAGCATCTTTTTTGCTTCATCTCTTGATGCGGGCATGGTATTTGGTGCAGGCAACATCTTATGGAGCAACCTATGACAATTCAAACATACATAGGCTTCGAACAATGATGATTCGGTATACACTATCCAAATGATGATTCTCAAAACAAACAATATCCAAATAATGAGTCAAATTAATGCAAGAGCTAACCTCATTAAGGCCGAGACACTTGTATCCGACCACCCATACTTTACTTGTAGATTCAAGATTGAGAGACAAGCACATAGTTTAGACATCCTAGCACCCTCGTACAATTATGTTGATTGCAACTCTCGCATTTTGACCTCAGACTCTGACATCACATGTACATGGGATGTAGTGCCCCTAAAAATGGAATCCATCATGTCGACCATACCCTCGTCATCATCTGGGAGACTATAGTCTTGCTGAAAGTGAGAAGGTATATGCGTACCCTCGTCACCCTCCTCATCTTGTTTTAAGATTTTGTGTAAATATAAGATCTTGTATTTCCTGGTATACAATAAGACTGCGAACTTAAATAGCTTTGACTTACCGATGGTCCATCAACACGTGCAACACCAACAGTGGGTACTGGTTCGGGCTCCTCCCATACATCCACAAGTGGCGCATGATAATACGATGTTGATGTCGTACTTCTCGCTTGCAATGAGTGCAATGACAGTATAACCTCTCCATAAGCCACTTCGTGCTCTCGGGCATTGGCGCATCATCGGACTCGTCCCTTCCATCTACACTTATAAAATCACAACATAAGTTGCAAGAAGAGATATTAACAGTTATAAAATAGCATCTATGAGCTTCCCTTCATGTTACAACAAAAAGTGACTTAAAGCGTCGCTATATAGCGACTTTTTGCTCTACTCCATCGCTATATAGCAACGTTTTTAATTAAAAACGTTGCTATATAGCGATGGATAAGCGTCGCTATATAGCGACGCTGTGGGTTAAAACTGGAGACTCTCGTCGCGCGGTGCTTTCTTTATCTCCTTTCCGTAATCTCTCAAGTAACCAAGGCAATCTCTCCTCCCACCTATTTTTGACGACCTCCCATCTATTTTCGATAACCTCCCACTCTATTCTCCACTCCTCACCCTTCTCCTAGCTCTTGTACTCCCTCTCTACCCTTTTCCCTCTTTGGTTTCTTGAAAGGAAGTTCTTTAAAAGGTGAGTTTGTTTTAACAATGTAGGTTATTTGTTTGTTAGCTTTAGTTTTGTGAGTGCTTCTCCTTGTATTACTAAACCTGTAAACTAGTTTTCATGCTTGTTTTTAAAGGATTGAAACAAAAAACGAGATTTCAAGAAAGAAAGAAGACTCACCTCTTTTTTGTATTTCTCTTCCTTCTCTTTCTCCTTGTCTCCTCAATCTCCTCCTTTCAAGAAGTTACTTTTATAATCTCCTCCTTCCTCTAACATCTTATTTGAAAAATGGTATGTTTCCTCTCTTTTGTAGGGCCAGTCCACAACACCAAGCGGGACGTACTATTTTAGGTAAGTGCTTCCTCTTTTTTCCATTTATTATTTTTGTTATTTGCATTGGCCTACAGCTAGCGCCTTAAGCACTAGCTGCAGTGATGGGCATAGGAACCCTCTCTTCCCCTCAACCTCTTTCCTTCTTCTCTCCTTCAATCTATTTCCTCCTCTTTTTCCCTTTTTCCTTTTCCTCTTCTTCTCTCTTTCTTTCCCTCTTTTTCCCTCTTTCCTTTCCCTCTTCTTCTCTCTTTTCCCCTTCTCTTATGCTCATGCATAAGGATAAGCATGAGCATATGTCTCCTTCTCTTATGCTCATGCTTATGCTCATGCTCATGAGCATAAGCATGAGCATAAGAGAAGGAGACATATGCTCATGCTTATGCTTATGCATGAGCATAAGAGAAGTAGACATATGCTCATGCATAAGCATGAGCATATGTCTCTTTTTTCCTCTTTTCTCTTTTCCTCTCCTTCTCTCTTTCTCTCCCTCTTTCCTCTTTTCCAATCTCTCCTTCCTTTTCCTCTTCTTCTCTCTTTCTTTCCCTCTTTTTTTCTCTTTCCTTTCCCTCTTCTTCTCTCTTTCCCCCTTCTCTTATGCTCATGCATAAGCATAAGCATGAGCATATGCTTATGCTTATGCTTATGCATAAGCATGAGCATAAGAAAAGGAGACATATGCTCATGCTTATGCTTATGTATTGTTCTATTTGTTTTACTACATATTACATGCAATTTAGCTAACTCTAACTCTCGTAAATTGGATCCACAGCAAGCTGCGATGGGTCGTCTTCCTACAGATGCAGAGACACGACGCACATTTCGGATAAGAACAAAGCCATGGTTTATTGAGCAAGAGGGAATGGGAGCGACGGTCGATTGGGCTGAGGTGGCTGCTCGCACAGTATAAGTTTACTCCTACTTGTATTCTCACTTTTTAAATTGTTTTATTCTTTAAGTTCCAATCTAATTTTTAATTTATATGGTTCATTCTTATGATCAAAGCTCAAGCATCCCATCATCGGAGGCGAGCGATCACTAGGGCCAAGGATCAGATGCACGTGACAAGGATTAGGAAGAAGGCACAGCTCATAAGGACCAAGGATTAGGCCAACAAGATGAGGACGATTCGAATTCGGATGAGTAGCAGCAGTAGTAGTGGTAGAAGCATTTTCTTTGCCCTGTATGTCATTTTGTATATCCGCTCGTTTGAGCAATTTTGTATCGCCCTTTTGAAAGGGTGATTTTGTAATAAACAATATTATATATGTTCGACATGTATATGCTTTTGTTGCTCGATCATTTCATTTGAGCGATTTTGTATCACCCTTTTCGCAAGGGAAATTTTATTATAAAAAAACTTTGTTTTGTAATTACAAAAAAAAAAAAGGAATAGTGGGGCTAAACAAGGCCATAGCAAGCCCTGTTTAGCCCCACTAATCCTTTTTTTTAAGTTCTGTTAATCATTGCTATATAGCGACGTTTACCAATGTCGCTATATAGCGAAGATTAATAGTGTCGCTATATAGCGATGTTTAGCATCGTCGCTATATAGCGTCGCTTTATAGCAACGGTTCTTTTTCGACGCTTTTAGCGACTTTTATAGCGACGTTTGTGCCCGTGAAAAAAAAAATTAATGTAAAAAGCGTCGGTATTTTCATCAAAAAATGGCCTATGCCTTGTAGTGCCAGATGGTGTAATAGCAACAGTTTGATTTTCATAGTCAACAACTTGTTGGCTGCTATACATGCTGTGGACTAAAGTGTCTGTTAGAACCTCTTCTTCTTCGACGTTGTCCCAGTCGATTAATATTTGATCTTCTGTTGGTTGGAGACTTTGAATGTATCTTACATGTTGTTCCCAAAGATTGTTTATGCGTACATTATTTTGTTTGTATAGTGGTGTATTCAACAATTCTCTTAAGGCAAGCATTACAAAAGTTGGACGAACTATACCACTCATGTAATTATGTTGGTACGACAGTTTTCGTTAAATTGCCATAGCAACTGTGTCATTTTGGTCTAAGAAACGTGCTAGAACATGTTGTGCTCTATCGACATCAGCAAAAACATTTACAACACTTCCATGTAAACCAAATTGCCCTTCATATGATAATTCCCTTATTTGAGCAAATGGAATTCTAATAGCAACCAAGAGCGCTTCAATTTCATTTAGTTTAGCTGTGTAAGCTTTCACATTTACCATTGGTAGAAAGCATGGGTATTTTGTCTTCTTGATGTCTTTGCAACATATTGCACATACAAATGCTTTACTTGATTGATTTGTTGTTTCGTACATTCCATTAGATACAAGGAAAGCAACCATATCCTCTTTCAGTATTTGTAATTTTGCTCAAAAAGTTAATATCCTGCAACAAATGCATGGAAAACTTGATGTATCAAGAATCTTCTTTGCATATTTTTCAACATGAAATATTGTTGTTATGTTCCTCTTTAGTTTGTTTTCTTCTTCATTAGGATTTGTTGTTCTAATATTTTGTTCAAGTATAGGATTTTGTTGTAGTAGTACTCTTCTCAGTTTGTATATCTTATTCAAAGTATTTTGCATTGTATGATTTGTTTGAGAAAAACGTTGAACAAATAAAAATGCTATTTCCTTTGCAGGGCAACTTGAAATTCTTGAATGAGATTATGCAAACACAAGTCTTCATCTTTAGTTCATATGTTGTAAACGCGCTTACATTCTAAATGTATCAATGGAGTGATTGTGTAAGGACAAGTTGATTCATCAAGCAATAGCTGTTTGATATCACTTTGTTTCTTATTCCCTATTGCTACTTTTGTCAACAACTTGTTGTTATTAAAGACAAGTAAAAGAAAAGACGACTTGAAAATGGCATGTAAGCGTTGGAGAATACCTACCACTAAGGCACGAGAACTAGAATATTTTTCTACTAATTTTTGGATTGTGTGTATGGACACTTGTACTTGTGCAATCATTGTAAATGTATGCCATGGATTGTTTGTAGTCTCAAATGTAGAAAGGATGTTTTCAAATAAAAGTGTTAGCAATTTATTATATGTTATGGTGGGGAAATTTTCTTGAATTCAAATAAGTGTATTTGAGTTGAGAGGGTTTTTCATAAGGAAGTCTTTATTTTGGGACATTTGGTTTGTGTGAAGTAGATCTTCTATTTCCATTGCATTCATTGTACTTGTTAGGAAGATGATGTGCAAACAACTTCAAATTCAAAAGAAAAAAAAAAAGAACGTCAAATAGCATAAAGGATCATAGTTAGAGGAATATGTATTATGCATTTGCTTCAAAAGCTATTACGTATCCAGAACTATTGACAGTGACACTTCCACTAGGCTTTCGGCTCCTAAGCTTCTCACGAATCATGAGGTCCTGCTCATACAGCTCCTCAAAGGGAACACCCAAGGAAAGGACTATGTCGACGTAAGGGCCTCTGATATGAACATGCACCTGGTCACCAACGCATCGAACAATATCTCTAGTTAAACAAGGAACTTGTGCAATAGCCTAAGGACCCTTGCAAGTGCAACAACAATGGACGCAGAGGATCATGACTAACACAAACACCCCTACATGACTTGCATATGAACTCAAGCAAGTCCGCATTGATGTTGGTGAAGTGCGCATAACACCGAACATCTACAATGGGGCAAAGTTTTATGTAATTTAATTCAAGCAAAGTTAATCTGAAAAAAAGATGCATGTTGAGAAAGTACTTGTGTACCATATCCAAGTCTTGCAACTTGGCTAACAAAAGATTGTTTCAAGCCATCTTTGATTGAAGCATCGGGGAACTTCGCAAAAATGGTGAAGTCAAATATGCAAATAGTTCCTTTTGCCTTCAAAAATGACATGTTCTTGAGCACGTACATAACAACACCTTTTTCATTAAACTCTTGTACTAGTTGGGTGAGGGTACTTTTACGCTCTTTGACAAAGGACAGCTATATCAACAAACAAGGAATCATTCAAATAAGTTAAGCAACTCTATAGATTTCACAAACGAATATTCGATCAATCAACAAGAGTGGAAACTTACAGGTGCTCTATCTTGGTCTCGAGATCCATCGGCATCTATAATTTGGTCCGCCATACCTTCATCACTTGCAACCTTTATGATGACAATTGCAATAGTTCCCATGACATTGGAAACACTTAATTTCCCAAAGTTAATATTTTCAACTACCCAAGGAACGTATGTGCAAAGTGAATGATCCAGCATCAAGTGAAGGTTGCCTTCAAAAGGTTCTCCTCTAATGATGCAAGTGGTTGCATCTACAAGGAGAGAAAACTTTAATGTGCCACCTTCCGTTGGTCCTCTTGCAATTACAATTGCTCTCTCTCCTCTATAAAAATCTCCAATTTGTGAAAAATTTACAAATTGATCAATATAAGTTGAAGGGATGAGCAAAGTAATTATATGCGAGCAATGCTTCTCTATGAAATCCCCTTTCAAAAAAGTAGGATATTTGGGGTTAACTACTTTGTAAGTGCCATATTTACAAAAAGTAGTTTGCCCTCAAAAGCGAATCTATGAGGCATACAATTGGATAAATGGCTAATCCCTAGTGACACTAGAGAATTGCCCCCTCCCACGAAGTTTTCTTTTGATGCAATTATTGCTTTTGCATTGGATGGGCAATTATGTGGTGAGAATTGCATGTTCTTGAAACTATTAACCCCATTGTATGAGTTGACTTCATCATTATCTTCTTTTGAGAGATGTTTGCTTGCTGCCAATACAAATAGAAGTTTAAGAAAGATTAATGATTGCTAAAGAAAAATTTAAGACAACATGTATTACTAAATGCTATTACTTATACATCAGATAATCTAATATTTCTCAAACATTAACTGTATTAAATTGTTCTCTAATTCTATGTAGGTTATTGAAACTCAAGTCATTTAAACATCTCTAATTTGAATACAATGATAAAATTTCCAATATTCTAAATTTTCTTACTATTCTAACATAGGTTATTGAATTTTGTAACAATCTAAAATAATGAAATGAACATTAATAATTTCAATAATAACATAAAGTCTGAAATAAAAATTTCATTGTACTTCCAACAATCTCACATCTCAATGAAATAATAATATTTCCTAGTGCTTTGACCTACTAATCGGACTCAATATTTATAACTTGACTTGTAACTTTTCTTAGTGGAGATTTTTTTGCAAGGGGGGGTTCCACATGATTTTTTTTGGTGAGCGTCTCACATAAGAAGTGATTGTAGACTTAAAACTAACGTACTCCGAATTTCGTCGAGCAAGCTTCTTCACTAAATTAAAAAAAAATAAAAACTAGTCAAAACAAGTAACTGAGAGACAAATGCAAAAAATAAAAAAGGAAAATTAGCTCTTCCATACGCTTCTTGGGCCATCTCATGAAAAGCACCTTTCAATGATCGTCGTATTGTCTTTCTAATGAGTGAATTCCTTAGAAGGTTTTCCTTAGGAAGGTGACTTGGAGACTCAAGCAATATTGCATTTGGTTTTGGAGAGGGGGGAGATGCAGTATGAACATGCTGATAATGTTGGAACAAATACAAAACCAAAATCACGAATAAACTTTGAAACACAAAACCAAAATCACCAATAAACTTTGACATACGTCTAGATTGGCTTACAATCTAGTGGTTATTTTAGGAGCGAAATTGAAGGAATAGCATATGCTATTAAAAGAAAGCAGATCAACAAGGTGGCACAATTGTAGACAAGATAAGTAAGCACAACAAAAGTGAAAGCAGAAAGGTGGCTAATCTATACACCAGAAATTATGAAAGCTACGTAGACAGAGGAGCGGAACTGTTCGGATAGTCTGATGTCTACCTTTAAAAAATAGTTGAACCACTACAGACATGAGAAAATACCTCAGTCGTAGTGTTAGAATTGGAGGAACATCAACCAGTCGTGGGTATGACGATCAAATAAAAAGCAGAGTCATGTTGTAATGAAAAATAAGAGTATGCAGACCCGGTCGAAGTCCAAATGATTGTAAAAATAGTCGTGGCTGTGACATAGACAAGACAACAAAAGTAAAAGACCTTGACACAGGTCTTTACTCACGAAACGATATGAAAGTGGTAAAAGAAAGAAGAAGCGTGAAAGTGGTAAAAGAAAGAAGCGTAAGTGTCTGGCGAGAGACACACCTGGGACCCTGAACCTGCCATTGCGCAAAAAGAAGAGCAAAAAGGATGCGAATGAAATCGTTCAGCAAGTAGGGAGGGAAGGTCAAGATGGAGGGGGACGCAGGATTGTGGATAGGATGAGCAATCCAGAGGGAGAGGCAGAGCATGTACTGCAAAAGATCTCAGAAGAGACGAATAAAGTGCAACTTTTATATGAGCAGGGATAAGGAAGGAGGAAACCTCTGCAGTTGCGATTGCACAAATGCAGGTGAGCTCCCCAAATATGATGCAGCTGGCTGAGAGATACTTTGCTCCAGATGTTCTTCCCTTAACCCGCGAAGGAGAAATCATCAACCAAGCAGGGAGGGAAGTTTGAAATGGAGGGACTTTGGATTGTGGAGATGATGAGCAATCCGGAGGGAGAGGCAGAGCATGTACTTCGAAAGGTCTCAGAAGAGACGAAGCAAGTGCAACATTTTCACGAGGGATAAGGAAGGAGGAAGGCAAAAGAGACGTAACATGGACGACGGCGGGCCATAACTATTTAACTATTCAGAACAGATGAAGGCTAGAATAAAGAAAGACAGTCAGTTGCAGCATTACGTTGATTCTTCAGAAGTTGAGTCTCATCGCCTGTCGTCAGTTTGTTGGAAGGAGATGCTTCATAATCCAGGCATGCCTTCGTTAATCTTGCCAATAAATTTGTCTGTTAAATGTCGATAAATCACAATCAACTTACGCAGCAGAACGAGATCCTTTACAATCAACGTAAATGGTACTCGATCGATACACGGAAGAAATGAAGGACGTTGGAAGACAATGAAACAAGAAAACCTTGTGTGAAATTGCCACTGCTGGTTTCCATGCAGTCAACGGAAGCCTCCATATCTAGAACGACCAAAAAACCTTCAAGTGCATACTCTATTTTCCATGCATGGTTATATAGCCAAGCCAAGCACCGCAGGGGGACGTCCCACATGCCGAGTCGTTGGAGATAACGCATGAATTAATTCAAGCACCACGAAACCAGCTGAAAGACCACACATTTGTTAGATTCGGCAGAGTCGATATCCTCATTCCAATTCGGCGCAATGAATCCTGATTAGTAATTTGACAGACGAATAACATCCAAAGCTACCCACATGCATGCAGGCTGGAGATGTCGATGAAACCCAGAAAACACTAACTACCACTAACCCATTATCACGTGCAACCAATCATAATTAGCCACGTATATTACAATTTTTTGGCAAACAAAAACATGAATTTCTGCTTTCCTAAAATCAAAAGAATACTAAAGCTACCCCCTAGGGCAGGCAAAAAAAAAGAGGCCTTTGAGCCTTATACCTTGCCCCTCTGTTTACAGTTTCATAGTTTCTTGTAACATAATACATATTGTTTTCCCTTCCAAAAAAATGTTTGTCTGTGTGTGTGTGAGAGAGAGAGAGTAGTTGTGTGTGTGCGTAGATTGCGTGGAGCGATGGAGACCTCCTCCTCTGCCCTGCCAGCCTCGTCTTCCTCCCCGTTTCCATCCGTACAGTCACCCTCGACGCCCCTGTTGCCTACCTTGCCTTCCGTACAGCTGCCGTCAGCTGTACAGCCTTCCGTACAATTTCCGTGCAGCCTGCTACCCCCCATACAGACCCCCGTACAGCTCCCCATACAGCTTCCATGCTCCCTGCAGCTCGCCGTACAGGCTGTACGGCCAACCGTACAGCCTCTTTCCTCCTCTTTTGTTTTCTCTGCCTCAGTGCCTCCTTCTGCCTCTGCTCCTCCTACTCGTGTTTTAATTCCTTGGCTTGCTTCTGTAGTTGGGCTGACCTTGGGAAGATAATCCACCAATGGCTGCCAATTTTTCTCTGCTGCGGAGAAAGTGAGGAAAAAGGTGGGGGCACCTAGCTGGCGCACCATTGCGAAGAGGTTTTTTTTGAGCTTGTGTTTGTAGTCTGTAGAAGTTCGAAGGCATGCAAAGTCAGATTGCAAGAGCCGCTCAATGTTCGTGTCCTGCGCAGCATCTTTTGCCTTTATTCTTTGACCCACGACAAAGACAACACATGTGTGACTAGAACTTTCATAGTCTTAAAAAACAAGTTCTCTATAGACATCGCAAAGCGCCTGTCTTTGTTGCACAACTCCCAACGAGCAATGTCTTGGTACGAGGTGCGTTCAGGCAAGTTGTAGCACCGAGGGAAGCCATAGAAAAATCCTGGAAAAGCTGAAAATGCTCAAGGGAGCAAATCCTTGTGAAGGAGCAACGTTTATAGTCTTGTCTTCGAAGTAGACAACTTGTTGTGTTGTGTAGATGCCATGCACCAGGGTGTCAGGAACAATATCTTCGTCCACGTCACCGTGAAGCTCCTCAAAGTGCACCTCATCGCTATCCCTGCTCGATATTGCTGCAATATGCTCAGCCCATAGATGGTTTAAGCTTACATTGTGGGCTTTCTACAGAGGTGTCCGCAATAGCTCATCCAAAGCACGGAGGGTTAGTGTAGGGCATACGAGGCCACTCATGTAGTTGTGTGCATACTCTAGCTTGCATTTGAGAGCAACCATTACAGTTGAGCTGTCGCTCAAGAATCTCGGCAAAACGCTTTAGGCCCTGTCGACATCATCAAACATGTTCACAATTGCACCGTGCAAACCATACTGTTCCTCATAAGTTAGCTCGCGGATTTTAGCAAAAGTTATTCTGATAGCGATCAAGCGCAGCTCCAATGAATTTAAGTTTTTCATGTGTGTGGTATGTGCATTCAAAGCCATATTTGTGGCCACAAACCTGGGCACTTGCTTTTTTCTAATGTGTGAGCGGCAAAGGTGCAAAGCCGTAGCGGCGATTGATAATCTGCAGCAATCATGTTTTGCTCCATCATGAAATTTGTAGCAGAGGTGCAACTGCGGCGCATCTTAATCTTGAACTCGAGCATTTCACAACTTGCACATGGGTGAGAAGGCATGTCTTGTATGGCAAGCAAGTATCGCGCAATGGCCTTGTCGCTGGCTGGATGACGTTTGTGATGGTTGGTTCTTTGATGCATCTTCGATGGGCTTCTGTTTGTTGGAGCTTGTGTATGCGTCACTTGTTCGGTGCAATTGTTGTTGTCGTTGGCTTCGATCGCGAGTCGGAGTTCTTTGTTTTGTACACGTGCTTGACAATTGCCTGAAATGAGTGCTTGCACGAAGGATGCATGTCTAAATGCCTAGTTGCAATCTCTTTTGCTGTTGAGTGTTGCATTGCACAAACTAGCGCAAGCATATGTTCTGCATCATCTGCGCCCCAAACAAAGTAAGGTCGTTTGCGTCGCTTGTCATGGAGCGGGACTAATGCTGTAGGATTAATTGTCTCGTCCAAAAGAAGAGTGTACGCTGGTGCATTACTAAGTGCACAAATAGTGGGTGCATGACGTTGTTGTCTCGGCAAAGGACAACAAAAGAACAACGCATGGAGGTAGAAATCCGTGATAGACAATCGTGTACCAATGAGAATGAGTTGGCAACATTTTTCACTATAATCAAAGAGTGTTGTACGTGAGTCAACGCCATGGGCTATTAATAACTCCCTCCATGGTGACAAAGCACAAGGAGCGAGAGTTATTGACCCAAGAAAAGTTTGTAGTAAGTTTGCGAGGGCAAGACATCGAGCAAGCATACAACTAAGTTGCGGTTGTTCGGGTTTGCTATCCTGAAAGTGTTGTACTTATGGATGTCATACTCATCTAGATCTACTTCATTGGCCATGCTATTTGCTTATTATGCTGAGCTAGAAGAAATGAAACACAAGTAGGAACCAAATGTTGTTGCTAAGTCCGTGGAAAGAAGAGATGTAGATTCAATGCAAGCAAATGAAAAGGTTTTGAAGAAGGCACTACATATTCGGCTCAAAGGCAACCAAATGGCCTGAGCTGTTGATTGTGAAGTTGCCGCTTGGCTTTATGTTCATGAGCATCGAGCGAACACTTAGAATGTTTTGACCATACAACTCAATGAAAGGTGTAGTGGTGCCAAGCAATGTGTCGACATGAGCTCCACGGATCGTAACAGCTACATCTGGACTATCATGCAGAGATATACGGCCCTTCAGCAGGGGAACCTTCGTAATGTACCGTAAGCTTGCACATGTGTAGCAGTAGGGGTGGGATGGATCGTGGGGTTGACTCGCGCTCCTCCACAGTTGCCACATTGGTATTCCAGCAACTGCGCGTTGAGGTTTATGAAGTGTAGAACGCCGATAACCTGGAAAACCAAAAAAAGGAAGAAGTTGTGACAAGTATGAGGGTAGTTGTGGCTTAGAAAAAATAAATCAACTTACCCTTTGGCCGTATCCAAGCTTGGAAACCTAAGCCATGAAAACCTCTTAGAGCTCGCTTTTCTTTGGTCCATCTGGGATCTCCGCAAGAATGCTGAAATCATAGAACCCCAGTGCGTTCTTAGTTGTCATGTATGAGACATTTTTCACAGTGTACATCACGATGCCATCCTCATTGAATTCTTGAATGAGCTGCGTGAGGACACTCTTGCGCTCGGAGACAAAGGCAAGCTGCAAAATCTTTTCTTAATTAGTCGTAGAAGGGTGCATTTTCCAAGTCAACACATGAGAATTTAAGAGCGTGAACTCACAGTTGCATGATCCTCATCATGCATGCCATCGGCTACAACAACTTGGTCCACTACCTCGCTCTCGCTATCAACTTTTATCACCACCACGCTGATAGTTGCCACCATAGTAGATATTGTGCCTTGCTTATTGCGTATCATCCACAATGCAAGAGGAGTGAAGTCCGTAATGCAAGTTTCAGAAACAAATGTTATGGTACCATCAAATGGCTCGGCTTTTATTACCAAGGTTGTTGCATCAGCATGCAAAGAGAAATAACAACTACCACCCTCCCCTGGCCCCTGCTTCTGTGGCACGGCTCCCTCAAATCTGTAGAATAAGTCCAAGGCAAGGGTGTTATTTGTACTGGTGGACAAATGCATGAGGAACAACCAAGGTGACAGTCTCACAGTTGTGGCGATTTGTGAAATTAGAGCATAGCCGAGTGGCATATGTAGCTTTTTTGTCCTTGAAAGTTCCATACTTTACAAGGAGCTTGCCCTCAAACACAAAATGGTGTGTGATGGCATCCGTGATTTGGCTAATACTAAGCAACGGAAGGCTATTGCCGCCTGCTATAAACCTTGTGCTAGCTAGGGCTAGGGCATTTTGGCTTGGCACGATCTTAGGATGTTTGATGGAGATTGCTTCATTCGCACCAAAAGATTGGATTATTTTGTGTATTTGCGAATATGTATTAAAAAAAAACTTAGCCTAGTTGGAATGTTGGTTGTAGTTACAACTAAATTAGATTATTGTTTATTACATTCAAATTTCAAAAACCAAAAACACGCTCTTTTAATTGTCTAGTATTGATTTCTACACTACAAATACTACACTTCAAAATCCACAGAAAAGAGCACAGAAGATTTTCTGCAACTTTAAGCAATTAACAAACTCATGTTTTCATTCTTTAATTTTATTTTTCCACACTCAAAATATTAAACTGCGAAAATGAAAGTACAAAACAAAGAACAATCTCCGAAATATAACGCAATTGACAAACTGAAAGCTTGGAGAGCACGATCCATGGACTAAAGCATACAGTTGCCGTTGCTCAGGGTACAGGGATGCAAAAATTAACGCAGGTTCAGATTAGATCGGAAGTCCTAAAACTACAGCAAGAGATGGACTAGGTAGCACACGGAATCCCAACTATTGCGACAATTTCCTTTGAAAAAGCTGGGCTTGCTCTCCAAATTTTTCTGAACTATCCTAAACAATCCGCACCTGCAATTACAACAGCTGTAACCTTTGCAGAAAACAACATTCACAAGCACAAAACTCTAAAGAGTAACCTGCTTTGAATTCCTAAAGTTGCTAAATGCAAACTTGCGACTCGCCTAAGGGGCATAAAGAACAGAAGTGCCGCGACTTATACCTTCCACACAGGCTTCTTTAGCTGCTATCTGAAATTCCTGTCGAAGTGAGCTCTTCGTTTCCTTACTAATGGCAGAATGTTTTAGCAGGTCTGATTGTTTGGGAGGCTTACTTCCACTGCAAGCCACTACAGGAGTGCCAAAAATGGACGCGGATCTTCTTTCTCCATCATTCTTGTGATCGCCTGATTCTGCACCAAAGAAAAGATCACTTTGTTTGTTTGAAGTTAACGAATCACATAAGCAAAAGGACGAGGACAAGATTGACGACAAAACCTTTGACAACGGACATCGCGTCTTCCTCGCGTTCCATGACACCTTTACCAGCGACAGGTTTGACCATCTCTGCATGTACACAATCAAAACATACGCAATAAAATTGTTATCAGCATCGTGTCTCCACGCAGCAAAACAGAGCACCACTCAACCAACAAACAACGTAATGGCATAAGGGAAGAGAAAAGGCCTCTAAACAAGAGCTCTGAGTTTAAAATTCATTTTTTACTCAACGACAGAACCTTGTATTCGTAGCAAATAAGTAGTTTGTGAACAGGAAGCCAAAATCACCGTCTCTTGAAGTCGTGCAGCAGAACAGGACATACTGCGAAGAAGTAGTTACGTTCTTCGAGCTCTGAATAATTACAAATTGCAACCTGAAATGCTATAGGTGGGCATGCAAACTAATCTAGGACGTCCTTCCAGCTCACATTCGGATGGTGAGAACTCTACGTTATCTGCAAGCCTTCAATACGGAGGATCACTAATGTCTGCCAAGAGTAGTATGGCAGAGCTTGCTAAAGGCTTCCGAAATGGGATACAATGTGTCGAAGGTCAGTCGTCAATCATACAAGAGCATCCCGTCTGATGCTAACATTCAGTCACAGCTTAGTACCGCATCACAACTGAACATGCGATCCACGTTCTTAAAGCTACCGATTACAGCAAACCTCTATGTTCTTCAAACCGTTAAATCTAATCACCAGAATGGGATTGACAAAGGAGGTAAAAGGCTATGGTAAGTCTGGACACGAAAGGAAGGTAAAAGGCTAACGACATAGCGCGAGTGCAGGGCGAGCATGGTAAGAGTAATGATGGTAAGTCTGGACACGAAAGGAGTCGACGGTAGGGAAGACATACGCTTCGTCGCTTGAATATGAAATGAGAATTAAGAATGGAAGAAGGAATTATAAAACAGAAGAAGAAACCACACCCCTATGGAATGTGTTCATGCTCCCAGTATCCATCGATGCTGGAGAATGTTCTCTCTCGGATTCGTCCACAACCTCAGGGTTCACAGGTTCGTGATCTGCCATGCTTAAAGCTACAGCAATCGAAGAAGAGGATGCGGTATTCGTACCTTCCCAAAGTTCCTCACGAGCTTTATAAGAAGTTCTACCCAGAATCAGCGAGAAAGAAGACGAAAACGCCACGATGGTAAGGCCATGCACACAAAACAAAACCTCAAGGTGACACCCATGCTCAACCCATGCACACGAACTAAGAGGACAAAATATTGCCACGTGCACGAATAACGTTTTTGAGCACGAAAACTAACAAAAATTAAGATTATTGCCCATCTAACCCAAACGAACCTTCACTAAGGCCTCCCAGGAAGGGCAGGCCAAAAATTTGATGGGCAGTCTACAGATGGCCTCAGATGATGCAGGCAGCAGAACTGCTTGTGAGTCCATGGTGGCAAAGCCGGGCTGCGCACCGTGCGGGCTCAGTAGAGGCAGAGCCGCAGAGGAATCTCCTTATTGTTCTAGTCTTCACAGTGCACTGAGTGCGGGCGGGTGGCACGCTAGCTGAACTACGCTGCTCTGCTTCGATGCCGACTCTCGCGTACACGAGCTGCTCCAAGCTACAACGAATTATTATGGGAGCTGGGCAGAGAGTAGAGATACCAACCGGTAACACAGGTGCTGGCGGTTTAGAAGGCCAACGTGAGCACGGATGATGGTGCGCGTGACGACCAATACGGCTATCTTGAATTAACTGCTCATAGGACTGCGCGCGTGATGAAGGTCTGCACTGTGGAGAGTCTAGGCAGATTGTAGGGATGCCCGCCGCCTGAGCAATTGATTAGAGGATGGCTGATCGATCTCGCTGATGGGGTTGCTTGGTGCGTGCGCTGAGAACCAGGGAGAGCTTTTAGTATTAGGGATATTTAGAGAACCTCAGAGCTGCTGAGACTATGAGAGCTCGATGCGAACTTCCTAGCTCTAATTCTGTACATGAGTCAGGTGGTACTCTTGACTGGAGAGTCCAGTCTCCTTCACTAGGCTTCTCTCTCTTCTTCCTCCACATGAGCATACCATTGTTTTGGCCTTTCATGAGAGGTAAGAAATCTTCTACGACACCACCTTAATTAAAAGCATGTAAAATGAGGATTTCTTGCCAAAATGGCCAGGTCCCCACTCATATTTAATGGCCTATCCCATCTTTCGTCTCTTTTCTATCCTCTCTTTTCACTCATTTACCTTTCCATTCACCTTTACTTGCATTTTTCTCTTTCCCTTTTGTACAATGAAGTTTATTGGAAACTTTTATTATAATATTTATCCGAGCTCCTTTACATTTTCTCTAAATGGGGACTTAGTGATTGTGTCACCTTGTTGAAAGGAAGGTCGTAGTGGTGGCTTGACCATAGATACCTCTCAAAAAACCACCACAATCAACAAATCTACAAACCATGATGGACTACTTTCACTTCAACTGAGAATTCAATGAACTAACTACTTACTCGTTTGCATAATGGAGAGACCATTGCATTGCATACATGTATGAGCACTGACACGTATAATAACATGAACTTGGGGTTTCAAAATTTGAGGGTTTTTCTTGAGAAGTTGCCAAATTTCTAGCCAAAATATAACTAAATTTCCTTCAATTTCGTAGATGTGATAAAAATTGAGAAAATGTGTTTTAGGGGTGAAAATGAAAATGTTGGAGGGTTCATGGTATATAGTTTGGAGGTTTTCTCTGTGAACAATATATTGAGAGTGATTCTCGTCACCTTCGTCCACTCTGCAACCAACTTCACCCGCCTCCTCCCGCATCACCTTTCTTCAGCCTCTCATTCCTCCATCCGTCTCGAGTCCATTCCTGATCACATCCCTCCCGCTTCTTCTCCTCCTCATCCCTCCTACCTTCACTCCATGCGCCACTTTGAAGCAGGCCTTCACCACCTCCTCCTCCGCCTTCGCAACGAGCTCCATCCTCATCTCCGACGTTCTCATGCCCTGGACTCTCGACCTTGCCAGCACATTCGGAATCCCCAGGGTTGCGTTCTCCGTCTATCCTGCCTTGTCTTATTCCATTGCGTGTCATATTCCCGACCTTATCGCCAAGGGGTACCTCCCTTTCAGAACACGGTAAGATGGCGCGGACTATCTGATGTTAAGATTATAGAGTTTGGGAGCTTGAACCACAGAGATCCACTGCCTTTGCCAGCTTTTGAGTACTTCTACATTCAGAAATCATCTCCTCACCCGATCTGACGTTGACTTGTGCAGGGCTCTATGCGCGCAGGAACAGTGGGAAAAATAATTGATTTCATTCCTGGGCTTCCTCCATTTCGTGTGGCAGATATCCCGATGGATTTTTCGGTGCATGATATGGCACACCTCGAGGTTATTATTCGGTTGTCCTCACGGGCAAAGGAATCTGCCGCATTACTGGTGAACACGACTTACGAACTAGAAGGTACTGTAGTAGACTTGATCCGCTCAGAGTTACAGATCCCTGTCTACCCTATCGGCCCATTGCTTCCTTACGAGTGAAAGCTTACCCAGCTCTAGTCTGCTCCCAGAAGATGTAGAGTGCTTGAAATGATTAGGTGATCAGGCTGATTCGTCTGTCATATACCTCTCCTTTGGAAGCTTAGCCTCCCTTTCTAGCAAGGACATTCAAGAGCTGGCATTTGGACTAGAGGTGAGCCAGCAACACGATGCTATAAATGGTGCAGTGTCTGACGTCTTGCCAGATGGCTTTATGTCCAGAACAAAGAACAGACGGCTTGTAATTTCTTGGGCACCTCAGCTGGTCGTTCTGTCTCATCGTTCTGTCGGAGGCTTCCTCACTCACTGTGGTTGGAACTCCGTTTTGGAGAGCTTGTGGATGGGCGTTCCAATGATCGGCTGTCCTCGATTGTCAGATCAGAACACTGTTCTTAAGCTTATGATTGACTGGAAAGTTGGATGGGCAATAGAAGGCCAGGCCCTAGGGAAAGGTATTACAAGGGGTGCAGTGGAGACTGCTATCAGGGCATTCATGCAGGGAGAGGAAGGGAAAGAAGCAAAGAGAAAAGCCATGGAGATGAGACACACACTTAGGAAGGCTTTGTTAAAAGAGGGGAATTCACATGCAAATCTCCAAGAATTTTTGGAGGATATAAAGCACATGGTTCAAACTTAACTACAAGAGACATGAGATGTGTTAGGAGCAGCTTTCATTCCTGAGCTCATGAGTCAATTTGCATAAGAAGACTACTCTCCACGTTGGGTTTCTAAAACAAATTCAACCTCATCCTCTTGATAAAGTGTGAAATAGTTGTGAGCTCCTCAACCAAGCTTTTCTCTTGAGCACTACACAATGGCATAGAGTTTGTTTACATATACATTTGACACGGGTGCACATATGCATGTTCATAAAATCCAACTTGTATTGTGTATCTCAGTGTGTGCGCATGCGCATGTGCATGTGTTTCCATATGTGTGAAGATGTGTGTGCACATGTACATGTGCATGTGCATGCATGGGCACGTGCATGTGTTTCCATGTGTGTGTATGTATGTGTGTATGGCTTTTAGTGAGTGTGATCAAGTTCACTACATGTACATGTGTGCTTGCACGTATGCTCAATGATAACCATAAATGCTACATGCTACCTTATCAAATTGATTTTGACCATCCATTTGGATATAAATGTCTTGAATCATATGTTCTACACTAGCTTTAAAGATGTACATGATGCATATTAGTTTCAGACTAGTAGACCATAGTCTATCTTCCACATGTATGTATGCTATACCATGGTTTTCGTGCTATCATCACTTGCTCCTCACTTCCAAGCATTAGGACCATATTAGTTGTGTCATTTGTATTTATCATAAGCTTATGTACATTCAATAGTTGTGCATGTAATGGTTTCTATCTTTTCAATGTGTCCATAATATGAATCTTATGGTGTGAAAAGTCCAATCTCTTCTAATTTGATGATTAAAGTTTTGTCAAAAGGAAAAGTAGCACAAGTTTTCTAATAAAATTCATTATCACAATAAGAAATGTAATTAAATTTTAACCGATTGTGAGTCAAAAAATGTTGCTTAATGATTTGAATGAATATTCATTAGTGGATGAAAGAAAGACCAACTGAATGAATATTCATTGGTGGATGCAAGAAAGATCGATTGATTAATGGTTGTGAAAGACCTTTGTTGCTTGGTTTCAAGTCACTGCCATCCATGGGAGTTTCCAAAAGTTAACAATTCTCCATATTAAACCTCCTTAAAATTTTACTCTCTAATATATTTAACTTATGAGAAAATATACTTGTTAGAAAGTTGCCATATAATTTACTACCCAAGCAATATTGTATTGTCAAATGACCTACAAAGATCAGCCTTAACTATTGTAATATGTACACCATTGTTGCCAATAATCAAAATATCATCCATGTGATGAACCCCTATGAAGGAAATGTGTATCTATTATGACATTCCAATTGTGACATACCATGCCTTGGGTGCTTGCTTTAAACCATAAAGAGCCTTTTTTGAGTTTGCACACAAGTTGCTTTCTCTCTTTCTCTACAAAGACCTCAGGCTATTGCACATAAACCTCCTCTTCTAGATAACCATTCAAGAATGTTGATTTCACATCCAATTATGTATTGCAACAAAGCAAACTGTTTTGATCCTACTGAGTTTTGCTATAGGTTTCTAAATAATCAATATCTTGAACATGATGTTACGTTTCGCAACAAGCCTTGCTTTGCATTTATGTATTTTACCATCAAAATCTCTCTTGATCTTGTAAACCCATTTCGTGCCTATTGCTAGTTTTCCATGTGGTAGCTCACATAACTCCCATGTCTGATTCTTCATGATGGATGAAAACTCGGTACGACAATCTTTGTATAGATGGGTGCTCAAGTAAGTGTGTGTGTGTGTGTGTGTGTGATGCGCACTGATGACATGTACACCTATTATTAGGCATTGATGACGTGACTGGGAGATGTCATAGTAGCTAGTCCCTACTATGTGTGATAGAATTTATGGTTTTCAACCTTGTGAGTGACTATCATGTCATTGAGCCTGCACTAAGTCTTGCATTTTCAAAGGGTGAGTTTGGGAATGTTACTAGATTCATCTAGATATATATTCAAACCCATGGCATCAAGCTATTCCTGGCCTTTGACATTTTGTAAAAGACATATGTTCTTGCATGTCCAATTGCATCTCTCCAACATAATGATGTGTGCTGCATCTCATTTGAAAAAGCTACAATAGAACAAGTACAATATCTCTCTATGAGTTTTTTCAATCTTTGAGATCTTATAGGTCCCTCTCATGGCATTTCTCGAGTTTCATGTATTTAAAACTTTAATTTAAGTCCATGTACCATTTTGCAAGCTTTTTTTCTTGAGTAGAAGGGAGACGTTGCTCACCCATCTTTTGCTTACTCTTACTAAGCTGTTCTTCTATTTCAAGTAGCTTGTTTTTCTCTTGTTGGCAGGGAAACAAAGCATGGCCAATAGATCCCACTCTTTCTTAGATAATGAGAAGCTCTTGCCAGTTGATGAGGAATCAAGCTCAAAGTAGAAGGACATAGAGGGGACTGCAATGCAGCCATAATATGACCATAGCGTTGTTCATATAAACCCATATGTACTTCTCTTAGCCCATAAAGAATGCCGCTTGGCCCAAATTGAAAAACTCTTGCCCTTTTGAAATTGAAATGTTTCATGCTTCAACTTTCAAAATCTTTCATGTTCCTATGCAGGTCTAGAACAACAATAAGTCTTAGCTTATCCTTTTGCCCATCTTTCTTTATTTAACATGCACCAAGAATGACACAAATGAATTGTTTGTTTCCTTGGGACATGTGTGACCTTTTGAAATGCAAATTTCTACCATGTCCACCATCTTGAACCACATGTAAATGAAAAACAAGCTACAACAAGCATGGGACAGCTTGTATGAAGCCATATGCTTGAACTCTGGATGCCTCAATCTGTGTGTGGGTGGAAAAAGTAATCTCCTTTGATTTTTGTGAATCCCCTGTGGCTCATTTGACCTAGGAAGTTTACTTAGGCTAGCATATATACTTACTTGTGAACCACAAACAAATCATCCTACAGAAGCATAAACGTGCACCAACAATAATGAATGTTGTACAACTTGTAAGCATAGCTATCTGATATAAGCAATAGCCTTAATAGCCCACGCGTGCAAATTGTGAGGGAATTTCATTTCGTTTTTTCATCTCATCCCTTTTAACAAGTCACAACTTTAATAGGTTCCTCTGTAACTAATTGTGCATGCTATGACCTCCAAATGCAATAAAAACAAGTTTCCTCAAGATGCATGCCAGGTGTCAAAGCAAGCTTTTTTGAGTTGTCTTTTGCTCTGATTAAGAGTGCAAAAGAGGTTTGATTGCAAAGGTTCTAGCATTTGAAAAACTCTTGCCCTTTTGAAATTGAAATGTTTCATGCTTCAACTTTCAAAATCTTTCATGTTCCTATGCAGGTCTAGAACAACAATAAGTCTTAGCTTATCCTTTTGCCCATGTTTCTTTATTTAACATGCACCAAGAATGACACAAATAAATTGTTTGTTTCCTTGGGACATGTGTGACCTTTTGAAATGCAAATTTCTACCATGTCCACCATCTTGAACCACATGTAAATGAAAAACAAGCTACAACAAGCATGGGACAGCTTGTATGAAGCCATATGCTTGAACTCTGGATGCCTCAATCTGTGTGTGGGTGGAAAAAGTAATCTCCTTTGATTTTTGTGAATCCCCTGTGGCTCATTTGACCTAGGAAGTTTACTTAGGCTAGCATATATACTTACTTGTGAACCACAAACAAATCATCCTACAGAAGCATAAACGTGCACCAACAATAATGAATGTTGTACAACTTGTAAGCATAGCTATCTAATATAAGCAATAGCCTTAATAGCCCACGCGTGCAAATTGTGAGGGAATTTCATTTCGTTTTTCTGTCTCATCCCTTCTAACAAGTCACAACTTTAATAGGTTCCTCTGTAACTAATTGTGCATGCTATGACCTCCAAATGCAATAAAAACAAGTTTCCTCAAGATGCATGCCAGGTGTCAAAGCAAGTTTTTTTGAGTTGTCTTTTGCTCTGATTAAGAGTGCAAAAGAGGTTTGATTGCAAAGGTTCTAGCATTTGAGAAATCTAGGATTTCTCTCCTTGACAAGAATGCCTCACAGGGATCAATCAGCCTTGCTCTTATTGTAGTAGTAAGACAACAATTTGAGGGTTCACTAGGGTGATGAGTTGGCTCTGATACCCTTTGTCAGGTCTTGCAACGTGAACCTTTAAAAATTTGAACTCAAAAACGAAAGAGCTTTTATTTACTTATTTAAATTTATTCCATGAAAAAGACTTCTATCAAGTATGAAAAAGCCCCAAGAGCAAGTGCTGAAGGCAAAAGTACATCATGCATAGCATGAAAAAAACTAGAGAGGGTGACATGGAAAAAGCCCAACGAAGATCCATAATTGAGGATCTTTCGATTGATAGCCGTGCAAGATGCAAGGGTGATGAGAATACAAAGCACTCAACCTTTGATAGTTAGCGGAAATCAAAAGTATAATCTAGGATGCATCACATAAAGACACATGGCACAATATCCCACATCAGCCCTAAGAACACCAAAATTCATAGGCGTATTATAATTCATAAACTAAGCATTAACAACAAATAATGAGGGATCCAACTCCAAATGCAAGGCTATCCTGGAATGACAATGCAAGACATGTAATCATATCCATTAAGAAGATGCTCATGGCAAAGTCACAATCTGAATGCAAGCTTGGCATGCTGTAAGACAAGTAATTATTATCCTTCATTGCAATGCTAAATGCAAAAAATAGCCTTGTAGACATATACTTGAGTGCAGAACGTTAGAAATAGGATCTAGGTTTAAGCCTTTGTGGTATTTATTTTCTAGGAAATTTGTTAGTTATGGAAAGAAGGCTATTGCCCAGGGTAATACACAATGTACAAGGAAGATCAAATTTTTGGGTGTACAATTTTTAACAATATACCAAAAAGTTGCTAGAACCATAGTGGCTTATTGCAATCACAAGCTGGTTGCCAAAAGAAAGTTTTATAATTCGAGCACGTTGTATGGGTAAAACAAGAGAGGCTACCAAAAGGTGACCCTAGGATTTGATTGTAAGATTGTTGCCTTCCATTGAAGGTGAAAGATTGCCGTTACATTGGTTTAGAACCACCACGCAATTCCCAATCAACAATTTTTCTTGAAGGTTGGCGGGTCTAACACCTAGGTAATTCCTAGTTTATATTGTCATATGATTCATCTAGCTATTGTACAACCCATGAAATCTATGAAGTAAGAAAGGAAATATAGACCATTAAAGAGAGACAAAAATTGGTGTTTTGTTAGGTTGATGCTTTTGAAGATAAAGGGATAGTCATACAAAAATTGGAAATATCAAAATGCAACCTCAAAAAACTCAAAATAAAAAGCTTCCCATATATATTCACACCAACCCTTACAATGGCAACAGCCAACCAATGAAGGCCTATAGAGCAGAAGAACAATAGGATCTATACACAATTACAGCTCAAGATGCATGGGTAGATACTAGAATAATTTAGAAACTTGATGAGAACAAAACAAATCTTTACAAACCAAGCAAAATAAGTTGGCTAATAGCTTAAAACCATAACAAATAGATCTCCATCATGGATAGTTAATAGCAAATTGATTCAAAACCATATTTGCATTTGCATCCTCTTTTGAGATAGACATTGGTAAAAATGTAGAATTGACAATGTTCTTATTAATAGATAACATGAGAAAAATTATTGTCTATCACCCACATCCACCACCATCTTATTGATTTTGCATATATCATTTGTTCTACTAATTTGTGTTGAGAGACCTCCTTCAGGACACCATCATCTCCTCCACCAACCACAAGAACCTGCAGAAGATAAAGCTAAAGAGATGAGTCCTCTAAGCCAAAGAAAAATTATTACTACCCTTTGACACAAGCACTACACACTCTATCATGCATAAATCCTTTTCTATACAAGAACAACAACAACTTGTTTTCATTAGTTGGAGTAATGGATTCAATAGAAGGGGATGTCATAGGAATCTTTAGGTGCCTGGCCACCTATCTACAAGAGCCACGATGGCACCCAGCTTTGTATTCTGAGTACTAGCTTTGAGTTTTGAGTCTGAACTTTTGAGCTTCTAGGGGCCCTAGTGAGCCCTTTGCTTTGGCCCACAATGGCTTGTACGAGTTACTATTTAGGGTTATACTTTGTCTCCGAAGGGCCATGAGGCCTCCAAAGACATTAATATTAATTAATTAATTAATTAATTTCTCTACTTCAGCCAATTGGTCTGACTGTCTCCATCGACGATTAGCCAATTTTCATTCTCATCCCTTCTCCATTGAGGATTAGTTACAGTTATATTCATTGAGGATTGGTCACAGCTCATGAAGTTTGCTCTCACCTTTACCTTTGCATTCATTTGCTAGTATTTCTACATCATTAGGCTATGAATTAACCTAAGCAAGTTGTAGGCTAGATTAGTTATGTACACTAATCCTTACCTTTGCTGTTTTGTAACTTTTTGGTAGCCTCTTGTAGACAAGCTATGGTGAGTGTGGAAGTGTTGGGACGAGGAATGCCATCTAGTGTTTGAAAAGCATCGAATGTCTTTGATTCAAGAATCCTTACTCGTTCCTTCTATATTTCTTGTATCTCCTCCTCAAGTGCTTTGAGTTTAGAATCTTGTTCTCACTATTTTAAGTGAAAAAGGATTAGCATCAAATTGTGGATGGAAATCCACATTTCTATTAGCATCCATTGATCAGTTTTGGTTAGCCCTTATTTTTTCCTCCTTTTCCATTTCATTTTGGTGCGGCTGAGCAAAGGAAAGAGAGGGAGAAGAGGAGAAATAGAGGGTGAGAGGAAGAAGAATTTGGTGAAAGGAAGAAATGAAAATAAGATAGCAAAGAGTAGATGTACACTTTAAGGAAGGTAGAGGAAAGAAGTAAATCAGGAGAAATGGCAAGGTGGAGGAGAGAGCTTACAAAATCTAAGACAAGGAAACAAATTTGAGAAAGAACATTTAGAGGCTTACCAACCTCCAATAGTAGATTAAAAGATGCATGCACTCTTTCTTTATTTTTCCAAATACAAAAATTAGAAGAAACATATAAAGGGTAAGGCAAAAATGTTAAACTTGTGGAGATTCATAACCTAGTCACCAACCAAAATTTAAGGGATGCAAGCACCATGACATTGTGCCATGCCAAAGTCATTATAACCATTTATTAAAGTGGTGTTAATTGGAACATGCAAGGCAAGTTGAGCTCATAAAAGGGGTATGGAAAAGGAGGTGGTGTATATACATGACCATGAAGTATAGCATGTAGGTTGCAGAAATTCAAGAGCTAAACCATCAAAGTACCTAGCTTGTGTGTAGATCAATAGCTAGTGAGGGGTTGCACTAGCAATAGGTCCAGGAAAGAGTATTCCTAGGTTAGGAGAAGACATCCTAGTTCAGCTTAGATCTATTCAATCTTCAGCTGTAGTGAGTAACCACAACTTTGCATTAAGAATTGAATTGAGTACATCTTATAGAAGAGCCCCCTTTTATAGGTGTGGGCCTGGCATCAACTACAAGTTTACTTATGGGATGGCTAGCCTATGATGCCATGTGGCAACTTATGGATCCCCTTGCTAAAATACTAGTTATTTACAAGACATTAAAAGGCCCACTATTATAAAAGTAACTAAGTAGATTTACCCTTTGTTATAGTCACTCAGGCCCAAAAGACATTTTCCATCAAATTTGCAATGGATGTAACAAGGAATCACAATGTTAGAAATGGAAAATTAACTCATATATGGCCAGAGATTATGTAAACTAGTAAATGAAAACTGCTACAACTATCCAAAGTCCTCCAATAATACATGCTGATCTGTGGTTAGGGCAATGATGGAGTAGTAGGTAGAATAGAGCAAGTCTTAGCAACTCTTTAACAACTCCATATAACTAGAAATGATCAAATGTGGTCCCAAATATCAACTGAGCAAATAGGGGTACGGATCCATTATGGAAGAGGGCTACCATCATGAAGTCTCATCATCTAGTATTCCCCTCCATTTGAAGTAGTACTCAATGTAGGAGTTGTCTCTCAAGATGAGGCCTCAAAGTAAATCCAAGGATCCTCGCATAACCTAATATGTGGAAACCAGTGATGCACTCTTTGGAGTTGTTGAAGGTTTCCCACCAAGAATGAGCATAATCCTTAAAGTGTAGGACAACATATCTTATCTTACTGTGATCACTTCTAGGATAGGGTAGAAAATAGTCTTCCATTTTACTCACCCATTTCTCCAATTCACTAGGGGTACAAGTATCCC
The DNA here is from genome assembly GCF_047967505.1 of Dipteris shenzhenensis. NCBI lineage: Eukaryota > Viridiplantae > Streptophyta > Polypodiopsida > Gleicheniales > Dipteridaceae > Dipteris > Dipteris shenzhenensis. The sequence goes on along the minus strand of NC_141608.1, from coordinate 44,161,397 downwards.
CCTTGAACTTAGATAGAATAATCTTTTCCATGACATCCTTTTCTTGAGTAGGTCCCCTGGGTTCAATAACTTTAATAGACTGAATTTATTGACAAAATGGCATGACTGACCTAAGATTAGAAGAGGTAAGGTCTTGTATTCATTAAGCCTTTGTTAGAGGTTGTCTACCTCAGGGATAGCACTCTTGGGGACATAACTCTTTAGTGTCTCTCTGCTCTTGTGAGCTATTTCCCCATTAGAATGATAGGTCTTCCTTGTTGATGCTACGAAACCATGAGGATCTATGATGGGCTCAACCATGACATCCTTTTCAGAGGTAGTCAAGCTTCAATTGTAATGAGTGACCACAAGCTTGCATCAAGAAATGAATTGAGCACATAGTACAGGAGAGCCCCCTCTTATAAGTTTGTTCCTAGCATCAATTACAAGTTTACTTATGGGATGGCCAGTGTTTGATGCCATGTGGCAACTTATGGCTCCCCTCACTAAAAGATGTTTATTTACAAGCCATTAAAAGGCCCACCATTCTAAAAGCTAACTAAGTAAATTTATCCCTTTGTTACAATTAGAAGGGCCTTCAAGCAAAAATCCTAATGCATAGGCAGGAGGTACTTGATCCAATCATAGCCAAGTTATTCATGAGGTTTTTTGAATAGGCTTTTTGATGTCCTTGAATACCAACATTATCACACCCATTCACCAGGCAAGGAATCCCATGGACATATGTAACTACCAAGCTATCATGGTTGGCCATTTAATGCCATGGTGTATGCTTGACTCTTGAGCTACACATCAATGAACAAGTTGAGAATGTCGGGGTGCAAAGAACTATGCATAGGTAGGCTTTATATGGGACTGGATCAACATTGAACTACATCTTCACCCTCATAGCCATCATAGAGGAAGGTTGACACCAAAAGTAGAGATTATATTGTTGCCTTTTGGACTTCCAAAAGGCCTTCAATTCAGTACAACCTATGTTGTCCTTTTTATCCACCAAGGAATCTTGGATTTTGTGATTGGACATAAACACTATCACTCCTAAATTTATGCACCCTATTAGGGGGGGATTTCCATTTTCTGAGCAAAAACCCTCGAGTGACGAGTGGACAAAAGCTGGGAGGGGTCAAAATATATAGGCTCAAGTCATTTTTGGGGAGCAAAAAATTCCAAATTATTTCAAGGAATATGTAAGTAAATATGAAATCTTGATAAATAGATATAGATATAAATATACCTTTATATAATATACATATATAATGTCGAAGTGGTGACTTATGTTATGACTTTCAAAAATCCTTTCTTTTCCTTTTACCATTTCAATGATCATGAAATTTTGAGCAAATATCCTCTTTACAGCTCCTCAGGATCACCTAATAATGCCTTTTTAATAGACCCTCTAAGTGTATTCTACCAGAGAAATATGGTTTAAAGAGCTTGCCCCAACCCTATTCTGTAGGCAGAATACCCTTGGAGAGCCTACGCAGGAGGAGTTAACTTTTGCTACTTAGCTTAGATTGAGGAGGTGTAAAAAGGAAAAATGTTCAAATTTTCTTTATCTATGCAATGGTAGGCGTAAATTTATGCTTTTTATAGTTGTAAAAGAGATAAATTGAAAATTTCAAGATGTATATGAGAGTTACAACTTCTCCCTAATTCATAGTATGGTAGGAAGGAGTTCAGATGGGACCACATTTCCTTAAAAGTACTTAGGTTTGGAGAATTGGGAATATTTTGAAAATCCCTCCCTTGCCTTGCCATATTTGATAATGTATTAGATATTAATTTATGATGGATTATAATGGGTTCAAGTATGAGGTTTCCAATATCTTTTTCCTACTCATCCAAGGAATATGGTATACATTGTTACATGAGAGCTTCAAATATGGGATTGCTAAATATTAGGATAACTCTTTTAATTTTATTGAACTACCATAATCCTCAAAAGAGAGTACAGTAGGGAGGTACTTATAGGAGTTTCTAAAGTGTTCATTATTTGTCCATATATAGATGATGTTCTCTAAAATGAGGGTTATAATGAAAAATAAGTAAGTATATGATTCCATAGATGAGAAATTAGGAAAGAATTGTATATTCCTTTGAGAAATATACTAGCATGGTTGGTGTCAAAAATTATCGCTTTGACTTTTTTGCTCGTAGGTTTTTGCTCGAAAACTATGCACATCCCTATTAGGGCACTAATAAGCGGAGTCACCAAGAATAACTCCCCTTGTATACATTAGCTGAATCTCCATTGGACTTGTCCTCTTGCTTCTTCTTTTGATCAGCCTTTTCCTAATCTGTTGCTAGATATTCATGCATATCACGATTATAGCAATAATTCTTCTTGTCGATTTGGAGAATGCATAGTATGTTCTTGATAGATCCATTTTGATATCAAGATGTCCACTGAGTAAGGTCGATAATGATGATATGAGAGCTACATGGAATTGCATTGCTAGCTATGGACTGGGCTTCAATCCCCCTTCATACCACACATTGTGTACAACATTGTTAGATACGGCATATACAAAAGAGAAGACCACATCATTGTATTAAAAAAATTTGGACTTACTCGCTTCGTTTGGACTTTGTTTCTGAACTGGTCACCTATGCTCAATATCACTTAGTAGACTCACAAATTGGGTATTTTGGGAACACTAGATGTGTAAGTTCCACATAATAAACCTAAAAAATCCCCAAGGTTGTAAGTGGTGACCTCTACTCGATACATCATGGAAAAATTTGCAACAAAATGGATCACCCCCTCACAAATATGGTCTAATAAAGCTTAAAATGTTGTGCACCTCTACTCAATATGCAATATATGGAAAGTGTCAATGATTAAATTAAATATATAGAGGGTGTATAGATACACCATTTGATTGTATGGAAAAGAGTTTGTCAAATTCAATCTATAGGGGGTGTGTAGATACACCATTTGATTGAATACCATTTGTATGGATATACCATTTTCCAAGAACAAGGCTTACAATATATTATCCTAGTATGCTTCTGAATCTCGTTTAGAGTCATCAGATTCTAACATTGCATTTTCACTTGATGGTTTAAGCCTAGCTAAATGATGTTTAATATGTGCAAGGCTAGGATCAGAAATTGTGATACATTTTTCAACATCATAGCCATGCTCTCGCCATGCTTCATTTTATGCTTTGAGTCCTTAATTTCCAATAATGAATAATGCTACTCACTTCCACCTCTATCAAGCCCTCTTTATTTAGAACCCATTCACGTTTCCTTTGCAAGCAACCCTTATCAATTGTTTCACTATGTATTTTTTGGGGAGATTTTTCAAAGGCTTTGGTTCATACCATAAAGCTGTGAATGTTATAGGTATTCCCTTCTGATCCCTTACTATATGAGCACCCTTTCCACCCAAATTGGGCCACCTTGTTCATCCAACTCTAAATCTGCATCAGATGCCCAAATTGCAACAAACTTACCCTCTTCAATCTCATCAGAGGGAACAAACTCTCGTAAGGGTTTATCCCCCTTCCTACCACAATATTTCCGAGGTAAAAGGCATTGCTCAATTTCTTCCTCATCTATTGCCATATTTGTATCCAATGTGGATGTCGGTGCTATAGCTTCTTCTGGCCAAAAAGATTCGGAGTATTCAATTCTCATTAAATTTTCTTATTTTTGTAAAGATTTGACAAGTGCCTAAACTGAGTTGATTATCTCCCCATTCTTTATTGCCTACTCATGATATTTTTGTGTCATACTTTGAAGATGTTTAATAAAGGCATCCAAGCCTTTCATTTCATCTACATCAAGTGCTTTGTTCTTTGCAAGAACAAATCTAGTTTCCTCCAATGGAGTTATTCTCTGTAATAAAGCATATGGCTCACTCCATAAATGATCTCCATCTAGTGATTAGTGCTTCCATTGCATCACTGGAATATCATTATGCATGCTAAATTGGAAATAGTGTGGATTTGTGTGCCCTATTAATGCTTCATCTCCCCCTTGTAAATGTGGCTCTATGAATTCCATCTAATCTACCATTCTCTTCAAGATAGCCACTTCAGATTCCTCCTTTCGAGAGCCTCCAATTTTTTTCCCAATTTGAGACATCATTGTTGAGAGTTGTGGTGCCATGAGCACATGTTGAGCAAAGGTATGAGTAAAGGGTAAGTTGTCATATGGCATGGAGGAGATATCCCACATGTGAGCAAGCATATGGATGTAAGTACCCTCACCTATAAAAGGGAGGTTCATTTGAAGTAATATCAATCAAGCACTTTGCACTATCTCAAGATTCTCTTTATGAGTCCAAGCTAATCGATCTTGGAACCTAATTAACTTGAGCTACATGCCATGAGCACTCTCTTCATCATGTCTCCACATAGGTTCCATCCACCTTAGAGTGCTCCATAGATCCTAAGGCACACATGTTTTGTCATGGTATCAGAGCTTAGGTCTAGTCTCCTAGATTAGTTGTAGGCATGCCTTAGGAACTCATGAGTTCTCCTAGGTTAGTTTTAGTTTTAGATTGAGAACAAATTTTTGTCCCTTGAGAGAGAAATTTTCCGTCCATCCATTTCATGAGAGATTCATTGTGAACTTGAGTGTTCCTAATTCTGTGAGAGCAAGAGAGTCCCTTGAGTATTTTCTTTGTGAGGATTCATGTGAGAGAGATTGAGAGAAAGGTTTTTGTTCTAGAGAGACTAGTAAGAGCAAAATCTGTAGCATCTACCTTGGTCTCTCTCAACTGGCAGACATCAAGCCCTATGAAACCTACAACTACACAACTCTAACGATGCTCAAGCTTCTCTGAGCTCACAAACAAAGCTCTAGCGAGCCAGCATTAACATCCTCAAGATTGAAGCCTCAAGGATGGCTTCTTACCTCAGTAGATGAACAGCGGCTAGTAGAAACAACGACTACCAATAGCGACACCGACTAAGTGCATGTCATCAAAGCTCTACTAGCAGCAGCATCTCGTCCTTCATAGTTAGTGCTCCATCCCAGCTACTGGCTACCTGTAGCCTCACAAGCTCCAATCGGCTCATAGCCCATCTACAGCCTTTACAACAATGAAGGCTTCTACTATAACAAAGTTTTCCAAGCAACCGACTCATCACCCACGCTCCACGACAGACTTCATAAGGCTCCAAAGGCCACAGCTCTCTAGGCCATAGATTCAGCTTCTGCTCCAACACAATTACTCTCCAATAGCATAGCTACACCGATCCTGGCTTCTCACACAGCCAACTAGCTCAGCAAGGCTCGACGGTGGCTTTACAATAGAGGTCGTGGTGGATGGCAGAGAGGCCAAAATGCAAACAGCAATGTTGAATGCTACTACTGTGGTAAAATGGGGCATATGGCTAAAGACTGCTACAAAAAGCAGAATGACATTATGAATGGAAAATTGCAGCAAGGCAATTATGCATCCTCTAGTAGACAGGGTGATGACAGAAATGGACATTTGTTTATGGTACAGCATATGACAAATTCTGTGACAAGTGCAGAAGAAAGCAATGATGTGTGGTATGTTGACTCAAGTGCATCAAACCACATGACAGGTCATGCTGAATGGATGCAGGATGCAAGGAAAATGGAAAAACCAGGATTTGTGGAGACTGGTGATGATACTGCACATCCTATTGTGCAGATTGGCAAAATTCCTTTGTCTATGCAGGATGGGAAAAAAAAATACTTGTCTGATGTATTTCATGTCCCGAACATCTCCAAGAACCTGGTTTCTGTTGGTCAAATGGTTGAGCAGGGCTTGCAGGTCAGATTCAATCCTCATGGATGTTTTGTTGAGGATATGAAAAATAATGGTCGCTTGATAGCAAAAGGAAAGAAGAAAGGCAGGATGTTTATGCTGGATGCGGACATGCCTGAATTGAGTGCAGCAATGTTTGCACATGGGACCGGTGTACTTGCAGATATTGATATCTGGCATAAACGCATTGGCCATGTTAATGTACAGCGACTTAAATTAATGCAGGCGCAAAATATTGTTGCAGGATTGCCTAAATTCAAGGTTGCAGAAATGCATAAGGTGTGTAAAGCCTGTCAATTTGGAAAACAGGCAAGGAAACCATTTCCTAAGCATGTTCAAGAGAGTAAAAAGCCATTGGAATTAATCCACTCTGATGTGTGGACTACTAAAGCTGCATCTATTGGAGGCTGTCACTATTTTGTCACATTTATTGATGACTTCAGCAGAAAACTTTGGGTGTATTTTATGAAAAAGAAAAGTGAAGTGTTTGGGCACTTCAAAGCTTTTAAAGCTATGGTTGAAAAAGAAACAGGCCTGCGAATAAAATGCCTAAGGTCAGATGGAGGGGGAGAGTACCTCTCAAATGAGTTTGCAAGGTTCCTGCAGGAGCATGGCATAAAGCAGTAATATTCATGCAGTCATACCCCACAGCAAAATGGAATTGTAGAAAGGAAAAACAGGCATATTGGAGAGGTATCTCGGGCCATGCTAAATGAAAAAGATCTACCAGATTATTATTGGGCTGAAGCAGTTGCTACAGCAGTTTATATAATGAACAGGACTCCCACTGTAGCAATACATGGCATGACGCCAGAGGAGATGTATACTGGTAGGAAACCAGACATTTCTCATTTGAAAATTTTTGGTTGCATTGCCTATGTTCATGTGCCAGATGAGTTGAGGTCCAAGTTGGATCCAAAGGCTGAGAAGTGCATCTTTATTGGTTATTCTCTGCAGTAGAAAGGGTATAGATGCTATAACCCTTCTACACGTAAGTTCACAATGAGCAGAGATGTTGTTTTTGATGAGATGAGCAGCTGGTATAGACCAGTAAATGTGATGATTGATGTAGATGCACAAAATGGTAATGCTGCACAAAATTCATAGCAGCAATCACAAAATATCAGTGGACCTACAGTGTCCTCTTGCAGTGGTTCACATACTTTGCCATGGACAGGTAGACTGAGATCAGGAGAATCTCCTCAAAGCAATGCACAAAATGGTAACGCAGGTATCACGAAAAGGAAAAGAGAAGGTAGATCAGCCCATGTTTGATGTGAATGCAGGTCACTCTTATGTGGATGGTGAATCCAGTGGCTCAGAGCAGAGCATTGATGATGAGTTGGGTATTCCTTTTGTTGTTACACCTGGAGTAAGGAAGACCAGGGATGTTTTGAGAGCACCTAGAAGTGAGCCTATTTTGCACAGGTCTACCAGGGTTAGGTATCCTATGGATAGGCTGAAATATGATAGATTTACAGCCATTCACTATGCCTATATGGTCAAAGTGATACAGGAACTAGAACCCACTTCTTTTGAGCAAGCCATGGGAAATGAAAAATGGGAGAAAGCCATGGATGAAGAAATGGATGCCTTGGATGCAAATGCTACATGGGAATTGGTGCCTTTGCCTAAAGACAAGAATGCAATTGGCTGTAAGTGGGTTTATAAGATCAAGCACAATGTAGATGGTTCTGTGAATAGATATAAGGCAAGATTAGTTATCAAGGGGTATGCACAAACATATGGCATTGATTATGAAGAAGCTTTTAGCCCAGTTGCAAGGATGGCAACCGTAAGAGCAGCCATTGCTATGGCTACATCAAAGGGATGGTCTTTACATCAGATGGATGTAAAGAATGCCTTCTTGCATGGTGATTTGCAAGAAGAGGTCTTTATGGAGCAGCCAGCAGGTTATGTTCATGCTATTCATCCTGAGTTTGTTTGCAGGTTGAAGAAAGCCTTGTATGGCTTGAAGCAAGCACCTAGAGCATGGTCTGACAAGATAGGACAGTATCTTGTTACTATTGGCTTTCAGTTTTTCAAGGCAGATTTCTCACTCTATGTGAGAAAAACAGAGAAAGGGATTATGCTGCTTGTCATTTATGTTGATGATTTGATCATCACAGGTGATAGTGATGAAGATATCCTTCATGTGAAAATGCTATTGAGGCAGAAGTTTGAGATGAAGGATTTGGGAGAGCTGCGTTATTTCTTGGGCATTGAGGTGATTAGATCACCAAGTGGGATACATCTCTTGCAGAGGCAGTATGGACTGGACATGCTGTCCAAATATGGGATGACAGGCTGTAAGCCTATTTCAGTTCCTTTGGAGCAGAATGTGAAGCTGAGCGTAGATGCAAGTGAGCTTCTGGAAGACCCTACTATGTACAGACGCATAGTAGGAAGTTTGATTTACATGACTATTACCAGGCCAGATTTGAGCTATGCTGTTGGGTTGGTAAGTCAGTTATGCAGGCTCCAAGGAAACTGCATTTGGATGTGGCTAGACGCATATCAGGTATGTGAAGTCCACATTACAGTATGGACTATTTTATGAGGCTGGGGTTCAGATATAGTTGCATGGATACACTGATGCTGATTGGGCTGGTAGTATTTTTGATAGACGATCTACTAGTGGATATGTGTTCACTTTTGGGAGTGCTACAGTCACTTGGAGCAGCAAGAAACAGCCTATAGTTGCCTTGTCGAGCACAGAGGCTGAGTACAGGGGTGCAGCAATGGCTGCATGTGAGGTAGCTTGGTTGTGTAAGCTACTCTATGATATGCATCAGTCTACAGATGGGCCAGTTGTCATTTATTGTGACAACATGAGCAGTATACACTTGGCAAATAACCTAGTCTATCATGCTAGAACAAAGCACATTGAGGTGCATTATCACTATGTGCGGGAGAAGGTTTTACTAGGTCTTATTGATCTAGTTTATGTCAGCACAGAGGATCAGGTAGCTGACATATTCACGAAAGCATTGGGCACAGAGAAGCTACGCAAGTTCAGAGACCTGCTTGGTGTGCACGAATTGGGATTGAGCTCGAGGGGGAGTGTTGAGATATGCCAGGGTGACCGTTGTGCATTTATGTCACCGATTTGTTAGCTACAGATGCGGTTGGTACACCGCCCACAAATAATAGCTGGATGACAGCTATCCTTATCTACACTAGTTCGTGGCTCTGTTAGTATGCCACCTTAGTTAGTTGAGTTTGGTTTGAGACCCACATATAGGGTTCTTCTATTTCTTTGTACTTGAGTTCTTTTGGCTTTCACAACTAAGAAGAGGAAAACTGTTTTCAGCCTCCACCTTTGTGTGTATTCCCCGATTGTGTATGTGAGAAAGCTGCAAGTGAGACTCCTTCCCTCTCTCCCACTATCTTCACAATCATATCCTCCAATGTCAAAACATCCCTTGACTTTAACTTGCCATAAATAACATTAAATATTTGATCTACGCATTCATGTATATGACCAACAAGAAGAAAACCAACTTCCACTTCTTCAAATATTTTCAAAGCAACCAACAAAGAGCATAGACCAAATATATCTATTCTTATTTTCTCTCTAGTAGTTATTGGCCTAAATATGCAAGGTGCAAGGTAAACATCCACGTGCATATCTAACCTTCTATATTTCTTTCATGATGGATGTTGTGACTTGGTTACTATCATGTTCATGCAAGCAATCAATCGATACATCATAAAAGAGTCAAAATCCATGCACTAATACTCCACACAAATGTGTTTTTATTCCATGTTTACCCTATCATGCCAAAGTCACTCCCAATCACCAAATCTCATGACTGGAGGAATAGGAGCCAACTCAACCTCCCCAAAAGATGGATTGACTCGATATGGATGGTCCATAGGAAGGAACCACCTGTGCTTCTTAGAAACTGTCTTTGAAAGAATTTTTGAGTACTAGTTGCACAAACTATTTCCACAAAGGGGACATGCCCAGTATCTAGACACTTGGAGACCTATTAAAATTATGGGATAAAAGAAAATAGTATTGAGAAGTGAAAGAAGAGCACAATCAATCGCAATCAAAACAATCACAAATCAATTTTTGTGAGTCTAGAGGAATACAAATTTCATACCTATGCAATCATGCAATCCAGGATAAATCATGCATGGTCCACATCAAAATGCCTTTTACTTGAAAATGGCATTAGCACAAAGGCTTTGAAATGTCATAAACCTACATGCCATTCCATAAAATTTGCAACTTGTCTACCAAGGGGGCTAGATCCACATCCATATTCTTCACCTTGTGCTTGCGTGGCACAATGAGTGCCAACATCAAATGCCCTTTCTTTATGGTTAGCCAAGGAGGAATGTTATAGATTGTGATTACTACTGGCCACGTTGACCATGATGTGGATTGATGTCCAAATGGATTAACACCATCCATAGCCAATCCAAAATGCAAATGCCGTGGCTCAAGCCCAAACTCTAGCCAGTTCTTTTCTACATGCCTCCAAGCCTTTCCATCCATAGGGATCCTTAAGGTTCCATCCATGGATCAGTTACCAGAATGCCAATATATAAGTCCAACTAATGATCCACAATGGAATAGATGTAAGATGCCTCTTAAAATGGTCATGTGTCATAAAACCTTTCTCGGAATATTTTGTCCTTGTGTGTCTTTCTGATATTGAGATGCACCACATTGGGGTCTAGTTGTAGATTTCTCGTATGTTCCTCTATAAAGGATGCAATCATTGGAACATGCATGAATTGACTTGTAATCCATTCCTAATGATTTAATCATTTTCTTTGCTTCCTTTCTTCAGTTGAGAATTGTGTTTCCTTTTGGAAGTAGTGTCCGAAGTAACCTAAGAAACATGAAATTGGAAGTACATGCAGTGAAACTGTACTTGAAGTACATAAAAAATCTTACAAAAATAGGGACAAAACACTAGTGTCCGATCATCGATAGGTTGCTTGTAAATTTAAGATCATAAGAATTGTTGCTAGATGAGATTTTCTTGCCCCTTCATACAACGTGGTGCTTGCTTCATGTCATAAGCTTTCCTCTTCAGGACTCATGTAATCCTCCCTGAACTCTTCGACATCTTCATCTCTTTCATCTTGGAGTGAAGGAGCATCAAAGTAAGTGTTTATCATTTCTTGCATAATTTCATCCTCATTCAATGCATCCTCCTCTTGAATTCTTGTATTTTGTTACTCTTTTATCTCTCGATCCTCCCTTAGAGAGCTTCGATATCCTTGGGTTAACATTATCTCATGAGGACAATTATGCAATGCATGTTCTCTCAAATAGCCTTCCACCAGTTCATCTCCCTACAGAAATAAAATTTAAAGAATTGGTTGGAAAAGTTCACCAAACTATAGTACATGAAAATAATTTAGATAGTTTGGTGAACTAGCCAATAAAGAAAGTTATACCTCATCATTGAACTCAACCTCAGGTGAAGATTAGAAGTGACCAAATATCTTAATGTGTGTGATTGATATGGTGTATAGTCTCCTTATTTGTCCTTTTCATTGTGCACAATCACACAATATCCATTCATAAAGACTTCCTCTACTAACCTCTTCTTTGGATTTCAATGAGCTTGAAGACATTTATAGAGAGGACACTTGCCTATTACATCTCTATGTCATTACATAATACATGAATGATGACAAAAAATTCAAAAGAGTCATGTAAAATGCCAAAAATCTTTTAAATGCTCTGTCTCGTCTATATTCCCATCCTTAAATTGTCTAGAAAATGTCTCAGAGTCGATAAAAGCATCAGTATTAATGTTGAAAAATGCAACACTATCAGAACACATTAGCTTTCTATGTGATCAAAGGAATGTTAAGCTACCTCAAGAAATTGATAGAGGGAACACAAACTTTGAATTGATAGAGTTTTATATGGATTGGAAATGCGAATCAAATAGCATATCTCCTTTATTTTCACCATGGATCATGCATGGGTGTTAAAAAAATTTCATGGACACGCTTCTACCCATGGAGATGGGAACCGATGGTCAAGATACTTTGCATGGGCCTTAAACTCACCTATTTTGAGGCCCGTGAAAAGTATCATGGCCATCGGGTCCCATTTGCATGGTCTTGAATGAACATTTCCATGTTTTTTCCCATGCATTCTATATGGTGGTACAAAAAAGGGTGTCGAAGGCCTTCTATGCATGCAAATGGGAGCTTATGGCCATGATACATTGCACCAGCTTAAATACAACTATTTTTAGGACCATGAAAAGTATCATGGCCATCGCGTCCCATTTGTGTGCCTAGAAGACCTTCAAAGCCATTTTTTGTACCATTGTTGAGGATGCATGGGCAAAAACATGGAAATGTTCATTCTTGACCTTGAAAATGGGACACGATGGCCATGATACTTTGCACAGGCCTTAAATCCACCTATTTTGAGGCCTGTGCAAAGTATCATGTCCATCGAGTCCCATTTGCATGATCAAGAATGAACATTTCCATGTTTTTGTACCACTATAGAGGATGGATGGGAAAAAACATGGAAATGTTCATTCTTGACCAAGAAAATGGAACGTGAGGGCCATGAGACTTTGCAAAAGCCTTAAAATCACCTAGTTTGAGTCCCGTGCAATGTATCATGGCCATCGGGTCCCATTTGCATGGTCTTGAACGAACATTTCCATGTTTTTGCCCATGCATTCTCTATGATGGTACTGAAAAAGGCCTCGAAGGTCTTCTAGGCATGAAAATGGGATCTAATGGCTATAATACTTTGTATGAGCAATAAATACATCTATTTTGAGGCCCATGCAAGAAGACCTTAGAGGCCATTTTTTGTACCATTGTAGAGGATGCATGGGTAAAAACATGGAAATCCTCATTCTTGACCACGCAAATGGGATCCAATGGCCATGATACTTTGCAAGCCTTAAAATAACCTATTTCGAGTTTTGTGCAAAGTGTCATGGCCATCGGGTCTCATTTGCATGGTCTTGAATGAACATTTCCACATTTTTGTCCATGCATCCTTTGTGATGGTACACAAAAAGTCCTCGAAGGTCTTCTAGGCATCAAAATGGAACCCAATGGCCATGATACTTTGCATGGGCCTTAGATCCACCTATTTTGAGTCCTATGAAAAGTATCATACCCATCTCCTCTCTTTTGCATTCATAGAAGTCCTTCGAGGCCATTTTCTGGACCATTGTAGAGGATGCATGGGAAAAAACATGGAAATGTTTATTCTTGACCATGCAAATGGGACCTCATGGCCATGATACTTTGCAAAAGAATTAAAATAACCTAGTTTGAGGCCTGTGCAAAGGACCGTGGACATTGAGTTCCATTTGCATGGTCAAGAATGAACATTTCCATGTTTTTGTACCACTATAGAGGATGGATTGGCTAAAACATGAAAATTTTCATTCTTGACCATTCAAATGGGACTTGATGTCCATGAGCCTTTGCATGGGCCTTAAACCCACCTATTTTGAGGCTCATACAAAGTATTATGGCCATCAAATGTCATTTTACCCCTTTGCACACCCCAACTCCTTGTTTTTGGTCGTTCATGCATCACACACCTATAAAAACAAGGTATCGGGCTTTGCAAATGGTGAAAATGATGTTTGATGGATATGGTACTTTTCAAGGGCCTTAAACATCATTATTTTAAGGCCGATGCAAAGTATCATAGCCATCCAACTTCATTTGCCCCATTGCAAAGCCCACTCCTTGTTTTTTGATGCTCATGCATGATGCACATATAAAAACAAGGGATTTGGCTTTTGCAAATGGGGAAAATGATGTAAGATGGCTATGATAATTTTTCCAATCCTTGAACATAATTATTATAAGTCCTAATTATTATAAATCCTCTACAAAGTATCATAGCTCTATAACATCATTTGCCCCATTTGGAAACCCCAACCCTTTGTGTAATATTAACACTGATCCGCACCCTAAAAGAAAGCATCACGATAATCCAAATGGCACACCACCTTGCTAGAATATTTGCACCATTAGTATGTAAATTCTTGTAAAGTTTGGTCCCATTACAACCTTTGGTTCCCATAAATAATGTTTTAGATTCGCTGAAGGTGCGATTAAAAACTAGACAACCATATTCAAAGGCCCCCTTGGTCCCAAAATTACATTAACTCAAGTTTGATTATCACTTTTACAACTTTCTCATGAACTACAACTGAATTCAACAAATAGATAATTTAAAAAATAAAGGTTTATAGAGATAGATTTTTAAAAAACATAATGTATTTTTCGACACTTTTATCGACGTTGTCGAGACACAAAAAACACCTACTCCCCTATTCTGCATCCTTTTTTACCACTTCCATCCAACATCCTTCACTCTCTCTTCCCTTATGACTCTACCCTGCCCCCTTCTTACGTTAAAGGCACTATGGGCAACAAGGAGAAAGCCTGGACACTCTTCTAAGAACTACATTTCAAGTTCCATGTATGGATCTTCTTGTTTTCCCTCCTGCTTTCAAAGCTTGTTCTATGGATTTTTTCTTGTTTTCTACATGCAATATGTAAGAGGGGGAGGGGTAGAGGCATAGGGAAGAGACACGCTTGGGATAGAAAACAAAATTCTATCCCTCTTCCCTTCCAAGCACTTTTCTCTCCCTCACTCCCTTTTCCTCTCACCCCTTTCCTCCCTCTTTCGCCTTCCTCTCTCCTCTTTCCTCCCCTCTCTCCCTTTTCTTTCCCTCCCTCCCCTTTTCTCCCTCTTTTCCCTTCCTCTCTTCCCATTTTTTCTCTCTCCCCTTTCCTCCCTTCCCTCTCTTTCTCTACATCTCCCCTTTCCTTCTCTATCCCTTTCCTCAATTCCATCCCTTCCCTCCCTCCCCCACCCCCCTCCTTCTCTCTCCCCTTTCCTCCTAAGATAGGCTTGAAGAAGTTAGCAATTATGGGGACATCATAGACAAGGAGCTAGCAATGATGTAAAAGGAGATTTAAGATCAGGAACCAAAAAGGAGGGTCTTTAAAAATGACTGCAACATGCAGAATGTGTTGAACATTGAAAAAGCCTAGATGATGGAGGAGCTGAAATGGCAGAATGCAGAAACTAGAGCGGTGATGCAAAAACTATGAGAGCTTCAAGTCTAGGAAGCATGGGGCAAAGAATAGCCATGTTGGAGAATAGAATGAGGTAGCCCTCTAGGCCACAAAGGATGTAGAGAGAAGCCACTGTGGAGCAAGTTGCAATAGCCACAGTGGGGGTTGTTTTTTCAAAACACTTTTGGAAGTTCAAAGAGTAAGCTATAAGACCCTTGCAATAAGATTATGATAGGGTTGTGCATGAGCTTGTAGTGGCTTTTGAAAGTTTTGAAAGGTATCCCATCATCATGAGAGATTTTCAAGCTAGAGTGGAAGTCTTAAAAATGGCCCATGCTCATGTTTTTGAGCTATTTAAGCAGCTTGAACAGATGGTGAGGGATTTAGATGAAGCTATTACATGGAGTGAGCAAAGAGGAGAGGAGATGAAGGAGAACATCCACAGCCTTAGGATGAGGGAGGAAGGAATCAAGAAGCAGCTTCATCATGCATAGAGCAAGACTATGGTATTGACGGCCAAAAAGGTTAAATTGGATGCCTATCTTACTATGCAGTAGGGTCCGAAATGCATGGTATGCCATACCCCCATCCTAGATGAATGTATGATCTAATGGCCTGCATGCTACCACCCTTAGAGTAGACTTTGCATAATGGTGACATGTTTCCTTTTTCCCTTTCTTTATTGGTTATTGGAGCCCCTAATCCTTATGTTTTTTGATTCTCTTTAGCTGTTTGTGTGTGTGTGTGTGTGTCTACACACACACATACACACAAATATAGATATACATACATACATACATATATATATATATATAATTTTCATTTTTTTAATTACCTTTAATATCTTAGCTATTTAAAATTACTTATTGTGTTTGTATCACTACAATTTATTTAAGCCCATTTTGTTTTATTTTTCTTAAAGTTTGTCTTCATTTGTTTACTCCCTTTTAAAATTGGCCTTCACTTATTCTCTATTAGGAGTTTATTTAATTATTCCTTTTAATTTCTATCAACTCATTTAGTTATTGAAATATATTCATGTACTTAGTTATTTATATTTGCTTTAGTTCCATTAATGGCTATCACTTTGTCAATTTTCATGGTTACGTCTTGCTTAAGCATTTTATCAGTTATCTTTGTAATGCTTTTTATTTTTTCATTAAGTAACAAAAAGCTCACTTGTTTAGGAAGAATTATCTTTTGCTTCTTTTTAGGCCTTTTTTCATGATCATGAGGCTTTTGTTGCTTCATAAGCACGGGATAGTAATGCAATTAAAGCCCAGAAGCCCTCAAATATTTTCCAATTTGTTTAAAATTATTGTCCCTAATCCTGGGTGTGGAATACCCCACATTATTAATTATTTTATTTCTTTCTTTTTATTTGTTAAGATAACAATATTTTCTTATAATCCCCCTTGTTGTGGAATACCCCCCTTGTTGACAAATCCTTTTTATTTATTTAAAGGGTGTGGATTACCCCCTTTAGGATTTTTTCAGTTTATCAAAATTCTTTAGAATGTAAACCCCCGCTATGTTCTTAAATTCCTTTAGGTATCCTTTTTATCTTAGAATTTCAAAAGGTTTGGTCATGTTCTTTAGTAAAGTGATAACAAGCCAAGGGATACCAGCATTACCTGTCTACCCAAATTCAACTACATTGTTCTAACAACTAGTTGGTTTGGATGGTGGTAGGTAAGTAGATCCTGACCTTGAAGCCTGGACTACCTAATGGATTCAAGACTTTTGTACTAATTCTTTGCTTAAGTTTGCAAACTCAATATAAAGAAATATTCTATTGCCAATCCTCTTGCTTTCCTTGCCAAATTTTTGGATTGCATTATTGTCAAAAGTTACTTCAATGTAGTTTTTTTTAAAAAACCTCAATCCATTGCTTTTTATAATTATCCAAATGATTGAGTTAATTGTATGGTTCAATTATTGACGGGATTATTAAATCTAAACACACACACATGTGCGCGTGCGCGTGCACGTGCATGCGCACACACACACACACAGATAAAGGAATAAAAAACTCTATTCTATGCTCATGAAATATGCACAGTTGCATGAAGAAAAACATTGCATGGAACAACCATGAAATGCAAACTCCTTCTATTCCATAGTTTACAAGAGACTACATCTCAAATAGACACTTCTACAAGACCATGGAGAGACGCTACCATCAATGCTCTCGTCATGGAAAATGCATATTAGCTTCAATCTTGTCGAAAATTGAGTCTCATATGATCTTGTACCTCATAATTATAGTTCCATGCACCAAACCACACATATATACCACTTGGTAGACAACTTATCAAGTTCCCCCTAGATCTAAACTAGCCCTAGGCCTTACCTAAATCCTATACATGGTTTCTTATCCAACACTTCCATTAAACTGAGGGTGGGAGACTCCAAAAGACCACCAGTGATGAACAATCATGCTACCAAAAAACTCACAAATGTCATAAACAAATAGATTACATCAAAGTTGACACAAAATCGGGCCAATACAAAAACTAGTGTCCACAAAACAAAGTGAAACACTAGCAATATTCTACCCATAATGTTCACAAGACTGATCAAACTCAAGCAGACGAACCATAAAGGATTCAAACTAACAAAGGAACATGACAAGAGATTGTGCCTCAACCCTATGGGGTATTTTTGGGTACTTATTACAATAAGTTTATTGACTATCTATGGCTTCTCTACCCTTTTGGGATGCATATTCATCCAAGCTGCATCCTTCTAGCTCGTAAAACCCAACAAAGTGCTCGACTGCATGCACTAACTCTTTTGCCTTCTAAATTTTCTCAATTTTCTTCTCTACATCTTCTCTCTTCTTGAAGCAATACTCCTCATGATACCCTAGTTTCCAATAATACACACTCCACTTATGGTTTATTTATTTGCTTGCCCTTTCCAGTAGGTATCTTTGTGAGATAAGCATGATTTAGATAAAATACTTCATCTAGCTTTTGGCATCGCTCATAATCTAAGAGAGTGGAAATCAAATCAGGTAGGGATATACCCCCATTGACGCCCAATATCTTCACAACGCCATCATAGACAGCAGGAAAACTTCATAGCAAAAGAGCCTTAATATCATCATCATCAATTTAAACCTTCAAATCAAGGAGTTATCCCAAGATGAACATCATTCTACTCAGTGTTCTCCAAAGGAAAAATTCTCGTCCATCTTTGAACTAAAGAATTCCTATTTAAGCATCACCTTTGAGTTCTTCAATCACAAACCAAATAGAGATTCAAGTGTGTTGAACTTTTTGCAACTCTTGTTGCCAAATCTAGATGGTGGTTTTATTGAGAACTAAGTGCTCTCCCTAAGATGCGAAGAGCCCATTGATTCTCGCTCTCCTACTGCAAGGCATTGTTAGAGTCTTCTTTATCTACACCAAAAACAATAGGCTATAGGCCCTTCCCCATCATGTAAAGGCATCCTAGTAATTGCCACGAAGGAAAGTTAGCACCAATGAATGTAACCAACTTCACACTTCCAGACTTCAACTCCATTGCATGACCTTTCGCTTAGATGAGATGCTCTATGGACCTCACATGTAGACAAGCAATCCTCATGACAAAACTCTTCAAAACTCTCAGGCCCTTAGAAGACCCACTCTAATACCAACTAAAGGAATTGGAAACTATATTCTATGCTCATGAAATGTGCACAATTGCATCAAGAAGAAAATCACATGGAATGCAAACTTATCATATTCCATAGTTCAAAGGAGACTACATCTTCAATAGATGCTTGTACAAGATCATGGAGAGATCGCCATCAAATATACCATGGAGAGATACTTCCATCACACCACCATCAACGCTCTCATCACAGCAAAATCATCTCAGCTTAAATGTCTCCGAAAATTGAGTCACAGAGCAACTATTACCTAAATAGACTCCCATGCACCAAACCATTCATATGTGCCACTTGGGTCAATGTTTACTTAGGTGTAGCCATTTTTGGTGAGGTTCAGGGATTTTTCTGTATATGGGCATCTTGCATGACCCATAACTTATGCATTGCTCAACAGAATTCGGCAAACTTTGTCTTCAAGCACATTCCAAACTTGAACATGAGAGTAAAAGATTATGGAATAAGGATTTGGAACGAGACTATAAAAGCATTACAAGTGCTATGTTGCATGCATCCTGAAGACTATAGGATATAGCAATTTATTCAAAAACATCAAAATTTTGTTCTATACATACATGCAACGAAGTAATCATTCTAAAGTACACTAAGTGAGCTTCTCCTCAACCTAAGAACACACCTAAATGATATCATTATGCATGGGTCAATGGGCCTCCAATGCTGTGCTAAAGTGATGCATACCCATTTGAGGGCATGTTGAAAACCAAAACGGATGAAAAATTTGGAATCCAAACTATTGAGACTAGTGCATGGTGGTCTTAGTTGTTGGTATTGGTATCTAGATTCACCCTAAAATGAAAGAAGTTGAAAAAGTGCAATTTGTGCATGTGCAAAGATATTTTAATAAATCCAACACTATTTACAATTTTGAATTGTTTCTTTTTCCATGCACTTGCTTGCTATATGGATCATTAGCATGCCAAACGTCATTGCATTTAATGATACACAACATCAAACCCGATAGCGTGCCCTTTGGCCTATTTGTGTTTTGAAGCATTTTAGGCCACATTGCACTTGTTTGGGATATCCAAGTATGCTAATGTGTATCGCCAAAGGGGGGGAAAACCAACAACTAAAATTTTGCTACTCTCGCAAATTTTGAATTTTCACACCTCCCGCCCATCAAATCTTGGAAGATTAAGTACCTGCAACCTATCCTCACCCTGCAAACACCTTGCAACCCACATGCACCTCGATGTGATCTTGCACAGACTTTGGTTTGCCATTGTCTTCTTTCAGGTAAGTTTCCTTCTATTCTTTGCTTGCCTCACCAACTAGCTTCTTTGGGTCTATTCTGGACTGATCGTGGCCATGGCATCATTGGCAACATGTAGCTTGCCATGGCTTGCAAGGGAAGCAAATAGAGGCTACAAGATAGGAAAGCCGAAAAGCCAGATCAAGGCACAAGAAATAGAGTGTGGGTCGAGGAAAGAGCTGGCATGGTATCGAATCGGAAATGGAAGACACTTTTGCAACATCTATGAAGGAAGAAACAACGAGAAGAAAGAAGACGCCTTCCAGAGTAGTAGCAAGAAGCGGTTGCAGATGCATGCATTCGATCGTTGCCATTGGAGTGAAGAACACAAGCTGTGGTGTCACGATTGGTGGGAGCATTTGAGGCAACAACATTAGGCCATTTAGGGGATAACCAGTTGTGGTGGGTCTTGGTGGCGGTGACTCACGTGTCATGGGGACGTTGAAGGTATGCCAATGGAGCCTCCACTCCGAGCTACTGCTTGTGGAAGCAATGCATAGCACAAGTCATCCGCAAGTGTCACTCGCCTCCAGATTGTTGGAATGTGTTCCACATGAGAAAGAGGGAAGGGGGAGGGGGGAGAAGAGAAGGGAGAAGGCAAGGGGATGGAGAAGGAGCAGAGTGAAGGGGGATGGAGTTGCAAACACAAGGGCACTACAATGGAAACAAGGGAACACCCAAAACACTCTCTTGGAAGAGAAGAAGGAGCTTGTATTCAAACTTGTGCAAACAACAATGAAGACCAAGGTCAACACTTTGGCCTTTTATACAAGTCACCTTTTGAAGGGAGGTCCAACCCTTTTCCTTTTTAGCACTCTCCTCTTTTACAACCAAAGGCTCTTAGGCCCACAGGGTGCCAAGGCATATTGCTATTCTTTCCATCTTTCCCTACTAGCGGAAATAGCACTTGTGTTAACCATATTGAAGGGCTTGGGACAAACCTGGTATTAGGAGGTGGTCCTAATTGGTTCCCAAATAGCGCTTGTGTTAGCCTCGCACCTCCTAGGCTTACATGATTTGGGGATCAAACTCCCTGGTCACCCTCACGCCTTAAACCATTTTGGACTCGAACACTATGAATGCGGCTCAAAACTTGGAGTGGCAAGTCTTAACTTCTGCGAGACACTCAATGTTAACCCTGCATGTTGCCTGCAATCTTTTGCCTTGGGATATTTGGGGATCAAACTCCCTGAGTTTGAGTTGTAGTCCTTTCATGGCTATTTTTGTTGGCATAGCTATTTCCATGGACGTGGACCTGAAATGGGCACGTTGCCTGCAAACTTTGGTCTTGGTGTTAGCTGGAACATACAAACATGTGCCTAGAATCCTTGGACTTTGGGTGGACTTTGGGTATTTGGGGATCAAACTCCCTGCGCTTGTCCATTGAAGTAGATCATGTGGCCTGATCACCTCTAATCACTAATTACCCACATTCGGTAGCTATACCCTGTGGATGTTAACATGCCCCCTTTCCTGTTGTTGATCTATCCTCGAGTGAGTTGCACTGGAGGAGATTGGTTATGAGGATTGTCTGTAGGGCTGCGTAGCAGTCTTGTCATTGAGTGAGGAAGTGAGGTACAAGTGGTACTTCCAAAAATGGGTGGTGGCATGCATATTACCATACATGGGAATGTGATGTCCGTGGAGATTGTGGATGCAAAGGTAGAGGTGGAGGTCCTGGAATTGCATCGGACTGATGTCGAGATTGAAGACAATCTGGTTGTTCATATTGTGGAGGCAGTCATCAATGGGGCAACTATGGGCAGGAAGATCACGGAGGAGTAAGAGAAGGAGGCGGTTGAAATGTACCGCTACAATGATGACAGGATCTGGGACTGAGTGTCGTTGAATGATTGGACACAGAAGCAAAATCCCTCTTGAGTCATCTCTTTGGGAAAGTTGTACAACACATTTGGGTCCTTCTACTAGAGGTCTCTAAATGCAGCCCAAGTCCATTGTCATTCCATGGGCATATAGAGTGGGTGGACTTGATGATTGATGGGTGCACTACAGTAAAAGTGCCAAAATTTTTCTAGCTTCAAGAAGGGGAGTCGCCATCATGGTTGTAGACCGGCATCTTCATCTATCATGGGGACTAGAGCGTTGGGGTGATGTATCCTCCTCTCATGCTCTTTGGATGCACTCGTCGCCAGTCGTCGAAGGATTGCATGATAAACTATGTGAGGGCACACACCTCAAGAATTTTGTATAGATGGAGGTCAGAGCCCTCGAGCTAGTGCTTCCAATGATGCATTAGCATGCTATCTGGCAAGGACTATAAGTCCAGGCACCATTGGACATCTTCGAGGGGGGAAGTTGGCAAGGATGGTGGAGCATCATCATCTGCAATTGGCATGGGCTCCGACTATGTGAATTGTTTCAAAATTGCTCACCAAGGACTAAAGTGAGTCTTGGAGAGCTTGTAGCACCCTATTGAAGAGGATTATTATGCTTAGGGGGTGGTAGGTTGTGGACTGGTAGGCCCCAAGGTGCCCTTGGGATTGGATGGCAGAGGCTTGGCTGTAGGTCTACATCCAATTAATTTCTATATGCACACTTTTGGGTGTGCAAACCCATGGCATGAGTTCCTCAAGCTTTGCTATTTGCATCACTTCATCATCCATTGGATAACTAAGGGACTCAGTGATGATGCGGCACTAGGCTTGAAAATTGAGGATGGGATGGGCAAATAATGTTTGTAGATCAGAGGGGTGGAGAAGAGATAGCGAAGTGGGTTGAAGATCTAAAGAGAAGTATGACATGGCTAAGATGGGGTAGCAGTGGTTGGGGTTATGACGAAGGATAGTTTGGAGGGTGTTAGGAGGAATTGGAGTAGTGAGGTCTAAGTTTAAGATGAGGTTTTGTGCGTGGAGTGCATCAAAGTGCATTTGGAGGGCCTGGAGGATGGTGCGTGGTGCAAGTGTGTATGTGGTGAACTGTGCGGAGACCTCCTTGTCACGGGGATTCACTAGTATTAATAAGGAGACATCACCTGTGTGCAATAAATATATGAAAATTCCCCTTATCTACCCCCTATTTACGAGACCTTACCTTATAAAATGTACCTTTCTTCCCTTATATAATCCCCCTCCCTTACACTCACGTGATACCATATGATAACCCTAGTGGACCCCCGGGCTCCCAATACATCCAAAACTCTTGTTGCTCTCAGTCTTCCAATCATGACTCCTCTGATTGGCTGGTGGCGTGCTGGCATTCATTTTTTGCTTGGAGGGAAATCGTAAGTTCCCTCTCTTGTGCCAAGAGATCCTATAGGGATCGGATTTGTTGTTCTTGGTGCTCCTATGATCAGGCGTATTGCACTTCTGCCTGTGCTTTTTGTTCCAACATTGTTCATAGGTTCGACTCTGCCTTGTCGGCCTGGTCCATATGGACTAGGGATTCGCTTGTGGTGGTGAGGTCGTCTTTGAGCTTTGTAAGAGCTAGCTCGAGCTCCTCGGCTTTGGCTAGATACTCCTCTAATCTTTGTACTGCTGCATGGCTTGGGCTGCAAACAATTATGGATTGGATGTCATGCGCAGAGAGTTGGGCCTGAAGGAGAGTGGCTAAGAGCTATAAGTCTTGTTCCTTCCTCCTCTGCAAAATTGTGCAGGCGACCTGTGGGAGCTGTGCCATAGGTTCAAAGACGTTATGCTCCATCAAGTCTGCATGTGATAGTTGCTCGGCCAACATGTGGCTATAGCCACCTGATGCCCTATATTGGGGCACACTGCAAAACTATAAGGCCTCTGCTAGGCCTACCCATAGGGCAAACGAGGTGCCCATGGTGAAGGTTGTGGTCTCCTGAGGGGTTGTGGAGACTGAGACATAGGGCGCAACGGGGGTGGTCGGTGTGGCTCCTGATGGATGCCAATGTTGACTATTTTATCACCTTGGAGGTATTCGATCAGAATGAGCTCCTCTTGAACCCGTTTGCCCTTGTTTTGAGAATCTACCCACTGGAGTCGTAGTTGTTGGTACATGAATTTGTGCAAATAGCGGTCCTCATTTTGTCCAAGCAGCTGACTTGTGTCCGGTTGCACATGAACGGCCGGAGTGATACTGGGTGTTATCCTTGGTCTCTTGGGCTTCACCTCTATTTCTTCTGGCTCGGTTTGTACTGGCCTAGTTGTGGATTTCTCTGCTAGCCCGAAGCCACCGACTGGTGGATGCTAACACTGCAACAAGTAGTAGAGGACTGGCATATACGGCATGGCATTGCCGATTACTTCCTCGTGCATGCCAAGGTCGTCCCTCATTTGGCTGTAGAAGTAGTCAGCCCAATTGGTCTCCTGGGGCTCCACCATGTGTAGCAGGATATTTGGCACGACGGACTGGTGATGGTCCATGTGCTTGACTTGTGTGAGCTATTGCAACGCTCTTGCTAGTCTTTCCACCTCGGGCTTGTGGATGACTATGAACTAGAGGTGGCCCTTGATCTTGTGGCAGTCATAGTGAGAGACAGTTTTGAGGGCGTCGAGCTTTTGCTTTTTGGAATACTTTTTGTCGATGATTGGCAAGTTGAAGGCTGCTCGTACCACATCCTGATTGCTTGCTGCTGCATCTCGCAAGATGCCAACATTGGTGCTCTTGTTGTATGCCTGGAGGAATTATGCTAGCAGCTTCATGTCTAGGTGAGATGGGAGGCGCTCTACCACTCTCCTCAAGCCAAAAAATTTAAGTGCCTCCTCGACCGTTGGCTCCTTCAGTGCGGCATATGCTGCTACTGTATGGTAGTGGAGGGTGTAGTCATGACCCTTGTATGCAAAGCGTGAGTGTACAATGCAAGCGTCTAGTTCTTGGAGCCATGCTTCGTCATTCTAAACTTCCATGCCTGGAAGTTGTTCTTGTCAAGCTTTTCTGTAACAATCTGTGAAAGAGAATCAGACGCCATTACAGAACACTGCCAAATATTCTGTCACTGCGAAAAACACAGCTTTTGCCTCACATGGGCAGATCTGCAAAACTGACAAAAGTGGTATTTGACCACGCAGTCACTTCCTAGTGATGATTTTGCATCAACAGGCAACAAGCATGAATCTTCAACTCCCAATATCTCTGCATATAGGCATACGATGCAATTTCTGCAGCAACTTTTCACCGACCAGCCGAGCAGTGGTCGCACAGCAAAAACAAAGCCTTTTTCTGAGTGCCTGCGAAGAACTTCCGCCTTCAAAACGGGCCCCGAAATGGCCTCGAATCAGAAAAATAAAGTCACCATTGCCCTCTCCCCTTTTGCTAGTTCCTTGTTCTTGAGGTTACAGTCAAACCACTTTTACGTCGAGCCTTTTCTATCGAGAGAGAGTAGGCTACACACAACCTTGTCTCTTCTAACTTTTCGAGGTCCACTAGCCGTTCTGCTAGCACATTCTCTGTGATTCTTTGCTTAACGGCAAGATGAAGGCTAGGCACTACATACTCCATTGGCATTACTGCCTCCACCCCAAAGGCTAGTCTAAAGGGGGTGCAGTGTGTGGCCACTTTGTAGGAAGTTCTGTATGCCCATAACGTTGCTATGAGCTTATGCCCCTAGTCGGTACGAATGGCTTCTACCATACAGGTGATGATATTACAGCACGTTTGATGATCATAAACTCACTAGTCAATATTGCTATCATTTCATTGAGGACGTGAGTTCCTCAGTCGCAGACTAACTCCAATGGACATCTGCACCGCATAATGACTTATTCATATAAGAATTTGGCGGTGTATCTCACATCGACCTTCACTTTGGCCCTTCCTTCTACCCACTTGGTGAAGTAATCGGTGGCCAGGATGATGTATCTAGCCTCGGTTCCCTTAGCTGCTGGGCTTATGGGACCAATGAAATCGATGCCCCATTTTTCGAAGGGTTGATCGAACAGAATTCCGATCAAGGGCATCATGTATGCCTTGTGTGGGATTTGGATACGCTGGTAGGGGTTGCAACATTTGATGAAGTCGAGCACGTCTCCGAAGAGTGTCGGCCTCCAAAGACCAACTTGCATCACTTTATCTGCTATAACATCAATGGCAAAATGACCACCTGCGATTCCTGAGTGGGCTTCTTCAAGCACATTGATGTATTCATGTTCACACACACATCTTTGCAAGATGCCATCCTTGCCCATGTGGTATAGTTGGCCAGCTATCAGTTGATATGGCGATGCATCCTTGATCAGTTTGCGAGATCTATCCTTCTTAAGGGCCTGGCCCAGGGGTAATCCGTTGGCCAAGTAGTGGCTGATTTTGGTGGCCCATTCGGGAATGATGTCGAGGAAGAAGAGAGAAGCATCAGGGAGATCATCTTCTACTCCTGTTGGGGCTTCCCCGTTTGCGATCCTCAATAAGTGGTCGGCCAGGACATGGGCTTTTCCTTTGCGTACAATGATTGTGTGAAGTCAAACTCTAGAAGGATCAGCATCCACCTAGTGATGCGACCTGCCATGCAGGGTTTGTTGACCAAGTATAGCAATGCTTGATGGTCCACGAAGAAGACAAACTTGTTAGCCTGCCTGAACTTCTTGATTGCATAGACCATGGCGAGACCTTCCCTCTCAGTGGTAGTGTAGTTAACCTTGGCCTCGTTTAGTTGGTGGCTCACAAAGTATACTGGGTAATCTAAATTATGCTCCTCGGGTTGGGTTCACACACATCCAATGGCAAAATTAGAGGCATCAATATGGACATGGAATATTGACCTCAACACTAGTGCGGTGGCTAGAGCTAGTTTGAGGTTTCAAAGGATGTTTGGCATTCCTCGATACCCTCAAAGGATTCTAGCAGTTTGTATAATGGGTAGTCTATGTTAGCATAGAATAAGATGAATCTTTGGTAATAGCCCATGTGGCCAGTAAATCATTGCACTCCCTTGGCATTGGTGGGGGGCAGTAACTCCAAGATGAGTTTGATTTTATTATGGTCCGTAGAGATTCCATTCTAGGACACTATGTGGCCCAAGATGACACCATGTTTGACCTAGAACTAGCATTTAAGAGGATTGAGGGATATGCGATATAAGCAGCATTTCTCAAGGACAAGCCTGAGGTACTTCAAGTGGTCATCCCACTTCGAGCTCACGCGGATGTCATCTAAGAAAACTTTCACAAAGTATCTCAGATACTCTTTGAGTACCATGATCATCATCCATTGGAAGATAGCAGGGGCATTGGTTAATCCGAATATCATCACCCTCACCCCATTCGATTGCGAAGGCAGTGGTCTTATGTTGATCTTGTGGGGTGACCGACACTTGGTTGTAACTTGAAAATCCCTAGAGGAAGCTATATACTTCCTTTCCAGCTACCCTTTCTAGAACATATTCCGTGAATGGCAAGGGGTAGTGGTCACATCTCGTGGCAGCATTAACCTTTTTCAAATCCATGCATACTCTAATTTTTCCATTTTTCTTTAGGACTATCATGATGGGTGATACCCATCCGTATGCTCAATCTCATAGATGAATCTTGCATCTATGAGATTCTGGATTTCTTCCCTCACTATGAGTGCGTATTTAGGATTCATACGGTAGGGGCATTGCTGTACTGGCCTGGCATCATCTGGCATGGGGATTGTGTGCTGCACTACTGCAGCAAGCACCCCTTGCATGTCGGTGTACTTTCACGCCATGTAGTCCTTGTACTCTTGTAGGAGAGCTATTAAGGCATTCTCCTCGTTGGGGATAAGGTCATCGACAACGAATACAGGTTGGGGGCCCTGCCCTTCCGGGGGTAGGTTTACCTCCTTAACCAGGGCTGGCCCGGCCTTGTAATGGGTTGGTACCTACCGTAGGTCCTCTTTATCTTCCGTTTCCTCCTCTATCTCTGCTGGAGCAGTGGTCCTTTTGGCCTTAGTTGGGCTTGCCTTAGCCATGCCTTTGGATATAGGGGATTTGGGACCTAAAGGGGGCTCTTCCATTGCGCTTATAGAGCCCATAGGGTTGGTTACCTTACTCTCCCTATATCCCCAATTGGAGGAGAACTCGTGGTGAGCAGTCGTGGCACCTACGTAGGATAGCCAGTGAAGATTTGATTGTACCCTCACTTTTCCCTTGCTTACCTCTCGAGGTTTGAGCATGTTAAAGAGCAAGGGGGAGGTAGGACTGAGATCTAGAACATAATGTGTTGGATGAGACAAAGAAGTCCTATTTCCCTCTTATCTCCTATGTATATAGGATTGTCTATCTTCATAAGGAAAACTTGTATTTTTGTGTGGTTGATAGTATGATAATGGTAAGTTTTGCAAGGAAGAGGGAAAAGTGGCATGAATATCAATTTCAAAGTTTTGGAAAGGGAAGTGAGATTGGCTAGCTAAGTAAGAGTTAAGAAAAGAAAGTAAGATAGGGAAGGGACTCATCGACCCAACCCCATTCCTAGGGACCCACATCCTTGCCCTTATGTGGAAGGCAGGAACCATCAGGGTCAGATCCTCAAGCTTTGGAGTGATGATCTGAAAACCTACTCTTTGAGTACCATGATCATCATCCGTTGGAAGATAGCAAGGGCCTTGGTTAATCCGAATATCATCACTCTGGCTGCATATACACCCTATTCGATTGCGAAGGCAGCGGTCTTATGTTGATCTTGTGGGGCGACCAACACTTGGTTGTAACTTGAAAATCCCTCGAGGAAGCTATACGCTTCCTTTCCGGCTACCCTTTCTAGAACATATTCCGTGAATGGCAAGGGGTAGTGGTCACGTCTCGTGGTAGCATTAACCTTTTTCAAATCCATGCATACTCTAATTTTTCCATTTTTCTTTAGGACTATCACGATGGGTGATACCCATTCCGTATGCTCAATCTCATAGATGAATCCTGCATCTATGAGATTCTGAATTTCTTCCCTCACTATGAGTGCGTATTTAGGATTCATAGGGTAGGGGCATTGCCGTACTGGCCTGGCATCATCTGGCATGGGGATTGTGTGTTGCACTACTGCAGCAGGCACCCCTTGCATGTCGGTGTACTTCCAGGCCATGTGTTGTAGGAGAGCTATTAAGGCATTCTCCTCGTTGGAGGTAAGGTCATCGACAACGAATACGGGTTGGGGGTCCTGCCCTTCCGAGGCTAGGTTTACCTCCTTGACCAGGGCTGGCCCGTCGTACCCTTAAGAACATCCGTCCTCCCAAGACCTTTTGGGCTTGTTGGTATATTGAGATCTTACGATCCTAAATCATGTAGGCCTTGTAATGGACTGGTACCTACCATAGGTCTTCTTTATCTTCCATTTCCTCCTCTATCTCTGCTGGAGCAGTGGTCCTTTTGGCCTTAGCCGGGCTTGCCTTGGCCGTGCCTTTGGATATAGGGGATTTGGGACTTGAAGGGGGCTCTTTCATTGCACTTATAGAGCCCACAAGGTTGGTTACCTTACTCTCCCTGTATCCCCAATTGGAGGAGAACTCATGGTGAGCAATCGTGGCACCTACGTAGGACAGCGAGTGAAGATTTGATTTTACCCTCACTTTTCCTTTGCTTACCTCTCGGGGTTTGAGCATGTTAAAAATTTTTAGAGAAACCATCGGGGTCAGACCCTCAAGCTAAGATGTGCATCTAGTTTTGCGAGAATTCTGGCTCGAGAAGAGGTGCATACTAGAAGTCATCAGACTCCTTCTCATCCTTTTCCTTGTTGCAGGGTTGGAATAGCTTTACGGAGGTGGTTCAAGCGGTGGTGTCAAATTATGTGGCAAAGAGGTGTCCTGACAATAGGTGGGCCTTGTAGGTGTGCAAGTCCACTCTCATGGTTTGCTCGTTCCCCCATCAGCTAACTTTACTACTAGATGGGTCTGCTTGAGTGCGGGTCTTCCCCAATTCACCCAGCATTCCTTGGTGAAAACACTCACTCCTACTCCCCCATCCAGGATGGCTTCAACCTTCTAGTTTTGATAGACTATGGGGATAGAGGCATTCGTGTCATCACCCTCGAAGTATTGACCTAGCTTGTTGATGGGGACCTTAGGTAGGCTCTGCCCCTTTTTTGGCGTTGATTGGTTGGGCTTAGGGCTAGCAAGGGTTGGAGGTAAGAACAATCTCTTCATCCAATTGGATAGATCGCACCATAGGATGGGATTTCCTCTTAGTAGGGAAGCAATCGGCATTTTCACCTCTGTCGATAGGAAGGCAACCAACCCGGCACTGTAATAAGGCTCTTGCTTGTCCTTTTGACTTGCAAATTCATTTATCATTGTAGCATATTCAAGTGCAATAGCATTGTGAGAACATTTTTGTTGCTTCTTGGTAACATCCTTGAATGAACCATGATAAGGCACTGAAATGAGCCTAAAGTTGGAGACGCTCTGAGCCACTAAGATTTATAGAGTAGGCACGCAAACAAAGGACATTGTGATTGGAAGATCCTTTAGAGCACATAAATGATTTGGAAATGGTTTAGCCTTCATTTTAGTACTTTTTGAAAATTTTGACTTTTCAAAGGGAGTGTGATATGCACATACTTGGGGGGAGGAAGACCAAAGGAGAACTATACTTTTGGGGATGAGTGATCCCTTGAATTTCCCCAAGCCTAAACAAGGAGTACGCTTCAAAGGGGTTATGGGACCCTTGATACACCTTCAATCCTAACCCGTTCCTTTTGAAGCCCCGTCCAACCAATATCAAGTTAAAAATCAAATCTGCTTTATTTCAATCTCTTGGAATTGTTATTTTAAGATATGACTTGTCATTATTTCAAGGTGGGTTAGAGGTGGTAGCTTTTTTTCCTTTTTCTTGTAGAATCACCCAATGCCACACTTAGCAAGACTTCTGCGTGGGCAGCCAGCTCTAGTATGCAACCGTAGAGCTGGTAAGTTGCAACCAAAGGCTGTGTGCAAGAGGCAAATAACGTTAAGGCAAACAATGTCTAAACGGAATCAGACCATCAAACACATGCTAGTGTAGGGCGCTGTGGGTATGTTTTGCATGTTCAGGGACATTCTTCCCCTCTTGCCCCAAATCCAAAATCTGCTCATGTCAAACGACTCACATTCTCAAACAGCCCACAACTGTCAAACGACTAACATCACATGTGATCCCTCCATCCATCCATCTCACAACTTGCTTACCCCTACCAATTTTGCCCCCCCACACACCATGCCAGCTAGTTCACAATAGAGTTTCATTTTACATTCAAAGCTCTTGGCACCCTGCAATAGCCAAAATAAGGTTAGGATAGTTTAGAGCAGCATGGGAGACATGTTTCCATCATGCAGTAATCTTGATCTTGCACCTCAAACAAAACCAGCATACAGATGCTGCCATACTATGCCACGCAATTCTAGGAACATGCTAGCCCTGTGCAACTGGTTATCTCAATGCTACAACATTTCAATGCAACGTAGCCTTTCAGGATATTGTTCCTTACATCTACATAGGGGTCTGTTTTCCTCCACTTTGGGTACAATGAAAAGGGCTTTGAGCTGTGTACTATTGCATGCTGTCGTTTCAATTACTCTTTGACTCGAGGAGTATCTTGCTTGGCTACTGTGATTACGAGCAGCCACCCATGCCTAGGAACATTCTTGCGATGAACTGGTTCTTGATGCTCCAATATTTCAAAGCAATGTAACCTTGCAAAATAATGCTACTTATATATTCATCGGGGTTTGTGTTTTCATGAACTTCGGGTCAGATGAAAAGGGCTACTTGAGATGTGGTAGTTTTGTTTGTGAAAGCCGACTTTGCACAATATGAGCCAACAGCCTGTAGATCTACAAACACAATGTTTTTTGTTTCTTAGAGTTATAAGAGTGTCACATAAGATACTAGGAAACTGAGAAAAGACATCAAGAGAGCTTGGAGCATGTGGATGCTAAGCCAATTTTATTGATTGAAATAGTCCTAATTTCCTACTCGGGCATTCCTTTCATATTCTAGTATAGACATTGCAAGATCAAGGCATCCATTAGCCTGGCAATATATACATGTTGCTGAGGAACAACATATCCATGGAATTGTGCTGAGGATATACCGCAATCCATACAATGGATAGAGATGACTATAGCTATTGCAAAAGAGCAACTGAAATGGGGGGGGTGAGGAATAGTTCAACATATCCATGGAATTGTGCTGAGGATATACCCAATCCATACAATGCATAGAGACTATAGCTATTAGATATCAACCGAAATGGGGGATGCAGAACAGTTCAAGTCCATTTGATATCTGAAAAAGGTTCCCAGTGTTTCATGATTATCACATTGTGAGCAATACCTCTTGCATTGCTAGCTCGAGCGCGTTTCGTTTCGTAATACTCCTAAAACCTCAAGAGCATGCATGTATGTGCATGAATACAGGAGAGCACACATACTTTTCAAACAGACACTCACATAGAAATACAACAAGATATAAAAAAGGATGTGCCCCTAAGGAAATGCAGACACATACTAATTAGCAGCACAAGTCACCAAGTTGCTAATCATTCCCTATCCTTTAATAACATGAGAGAAATTTGCATGCTGCAAACAATCTCAGCAGCTCACATAAATAGATATAACTCTAGCCAAGTAAAGAAATTGATGCTTAGTGTGACAACCCAATCAACAACAGTTGTCAACGTAAGGTATCACTTAGCTAAGAGATCTAATTTCCTCACACTCAGAAACAGAACTCTTGGTGTTGGTTATGTACAAGCAATTGTAGTCTGAGATTTGAGTCAGTGCCGCATGCAAATGGTTCATGTGCATACCCTATGTTCATCTAAAGAACAGAGATTTGAAAGTCTGCCCACATGCAGCTCAGAGTTTGTGTCAGCCGCTTAATGAGTTTCACCATACTGGAAGAGATTTTCACTCTAGGCAGATAATTATTTGAAAAACACCCAAAAAAATGTAACACTAAGTCACAGCACAAGCAGATAAAGAAAACAAATGAATGATAGGGTGAACACATCTAAGGCTCTAGTAAGAGGTTCTAATTCAATGGAAAACTTGGTCTTGATGAGTGTAAGTCAATGTACTCTAAGTTGAGTAATTATCTGTTTTGCATTCAAAATAGCAGCCTGCAGGTGACTCTAGGTCATTAGGTTTCTGAATCTAGCCATGCATGTGCTACTCATAGTGCCATATGTCAAATGCCCTCAAAAAAAAAGAAGGAAAATATACATTGTACGCAGCCTGATAGGTAAGGCTCCTAATTTCCAAATTCAAATGGTCAAGCGTGCTGCATGGACTCCAAAAAACATAGGTCTGGGTACCCCGTTCCCCTCCCCCCCCCCCCCCCCCAAAAAAAGGTCCCCTATGATTGGATGTACCCCATTTCCCCGCCTCCCCCCCCCCCCCAAAAAGGTCACGTATGATGATTGGATGTACCATTCGAGTATGTAATAATTTAATTCATTCATATGGATCCAACTATACAATATTTGTATGAACGTTGAAAGCATTCATAGACAACTAATACCGTATGAACGTTGAAAGTATTCATAGACAACTAATACCGTATGGACGTTGAAAGTATTCATAGACAACTCATACGACTGTAAAATATTTAAGCTACTGCCAAAGCTATATACCTCCCTCTGAAACTTTTCTGGATTAAACGCAAAAGAAAAAACTACAAATAGCAGATTAAGTTCAAGCAAAACTGAACTTCAGCATGAACAAAAAAAAATTGAGCGCACAACTTATAAAAGTTTGAAATATATTTGCGAGGACTAGTGCCACTTTAAAGGATCATATCCGGATTGTTCCTGCACTAAATTTCAAAGCAAGAAATGGCACTTTCCAGAAAACAACACTTCTACATTGGATATAGCAACCACAGAGTCGAGAAAAAAGGAGGATCTACTACATGTAAATGCTGTCTGACTTCAGATATCCTTCATCCAGAAGCATCAACACGGATGCTAAAATCCAGACAGTTAACCTAACCTCTGAACATTAATATCAGACAGCAAACTTTACTTTCCCAGTCTCTCCACTAATCAGGGGTTGAAAACAACCACAAAAGTGAATGCTGCATACAGAAAACACAATGCTCAGTTGAACAGAACAGTTCCAGATCCTGCAGACATTATCTCTTCCTTGCAGCACAGAATGCAGCAAACTCTCACCTCAAACAAAACTTAAACCCTGTAACCTCTGCTATTGCGACGTCCACGGGCTCTCTCAAATTTGCGACCCTTGGAACGGACGTAGGGCTTCGTGTGGCTGTGGGGCACACCAGGAGCTCTGCCAAAGTGCTTCACTGCTTCACGAGCATTCTTAGGTCCTCGAAGAAGCACCTGCTCACAACTAGGAACTAAGCAAGAGTCTATTTCTCTGCAGAAGTATTCTAGGGAAGACAAATAGATTGGCCAAAAACATCAAAAAAAAAGGCTGAATATGCCAACAACATACCGTGTTTGATCCAGTTGGGGCCTTCAACGCAAGCTGATCAAAAGTAAGGCACTCTCCCCCAGCTTTCAGAATGCGAGCCCTAGCTGTCTCCGTGAATCTTAGGGCTGCTACTTTCAAAGTAGGGACCTCATACAGCCTAACATCGTCAGTAACAGTTCCAACTACGACGGCAATTTTGTCATCCTGCATAAAGTTCTTTGATTGAGTAAACTTTTCACCCAAGACGAGGCTACAATCAATTGCAGGAAATTCATGTTCATGTGTATGACAAAGAGAAGAGCAAGCAAACAACGAAGAGCCATAGAAAAGTGTACCTTGCCCTTCATAAAATGAGCAAGGCGTCGAAGGGACAGAGGAGGCCTGTTAGTCCGGCTCATAAACAGGCGCTTCAAAATAACTGCATTGAAAGCACTTCCAGTTCTCCTGACCAGAAACCTGTAAAGCTGCAACATGATTAACGTTTTAAGTCAGGATAAAGAGGCAATGTGCTAGAGCATGAAGAAAATGTATCACGGGGTTATATAAAGAAGCTACGTGCGATCATTATTCTTCTCCCGGTAGATCGCTTCCTTCAAAATGGTACGTAGTCAAGAACTCAGAAAGGTAAACGCATACCTTGACGATGAGCTTCAGGTAGACATTATCACTCTTAGGGGCGGTGCGCTTGGTTTTCTTGTTGCGCCCGCCGGCGGGCAAGTCGATACCCTGCATATCAAAGAACCAAAAACGCGTCAGATCGTCCCTTAATGCCACAACTCCAGGGTAAAGCGGATGCATAAAACTTCAAACAGTTTATCCAGACAAATCGTTCAAGCCATAACTTGTGACTCACATCAAGCATGGCATATAACGATACTGAAGCAGATATGGCGGGCATATGACAGTTTCAAGCATGTTTGCCACTCGGACTGCCTATCTCGGCTGTGAAATTTTAAGAAGCTCAGAGTTTGAAGGAATACTCGTCAACTGTAGCTATCGAAACGACTTAAAGATCCTGTTTGATACAACTCCCCGGAAAGTCGGTGAGGCACAAGACCGATAGTCGTTCTTAGTAAATAGGTCTATTAAGGGAGATCGCAAGAAGACTCTAACTACGACCCTGGAAACAGTAAGGTGATGCTACTGATAGACAAGGGGGGAACGAGACGGGAATGGGTGATTCAATTCTGGGGGAAGCACGAGTAAAAGACATCGATTTAGGGGAGAAGCGTTCAAGAGAGGAAGCGAGAGGGACGGAGAAGAGAAGATGGCAAAGCTTACCATAGCTAGAGCTCCGAGCTCAGAAACTCGAGACGGCCGAAGAGAAGACGAAGAAGACGACCTCCTCCTGAAAGAGAACCCTAATTTTTATTTCCCCGGCTTTTGTTATCAACAACAGCAAAGACTTCACACTTAACCCTTACCCCTTCTAACCCCTTTCTCCTTAACCCCACCCTCGCACATGGCAACGTTTTAGTCGCCAATCCACGCATTCATTCAGGATACACAGACAATCAAGGGTCAGCACGAGCGAGGATCCAATCGAAATTCTTCTCGGATTTCAATCTCAACATGTGCTTGTCACTCCAATAAGGTCCAGTTATTATCATGTGCCCCGAAGTTACCGAGGAGCGAGGGATCCAGTAGAAATGCTTCATGGATTTCAATCTCAACATGTGCTTGTAACTCCAATAGCGTCACGCAACTTTAGGTTATCATATGCCCCAAATTTTGGTGACTTCAAGCAACCTCCACCCCAAAGAGAACCCTAACTTAACCCTTAGTCCTTCGTGCTTAACTCCACTCTCGCCTTGGGCACATGCAAGCAAAGTTCAAGCAAGGAAGTGTTGCGTTGGTAGCCACAGTTTGTCCTAGAGCTCCAACAAAAAGCAATCCGGGTGCAAACAATCTACATAGGCAAGCAAGGGTCGACAAGAAGGATTATTCAGTACAAAGCCACAACAATACATGAGTTTTAGTTATGGTAAGCTATGCTTTCTTCCTTCCTTCCATTATCACATCTACACAATCAAGAAGTGTAGCCTTTCTACTCTTACAATGTCTAGCCCTTCCTTTATCCTTAACCCCACTCTCACCCTAGGCCCATGTAGCACTTTTGGCAAAGTTAAGTGTTAGAGCTCTGAGCTCAAACAAAACGACAACAGAACAGAGGGAGAAGACAACTTTGAGCAACCTCCATCGCCAAGAAAGAGAGCCCTAATTTGCCCTTGTTATGAAGAGTCTTTTCACACTTAATAACCCCACTCTCACCCTGGGCGCATGCAACACTTTTGGGGCAAATGCCTAACGGATGCAAAGGGACTACCACAAGCAGGCAACGATCATTAGGAGGGGGGTATCCAATAGAAATGAAGGCGGCTTCTTCTTGAATTTTAATTTCAACACCTGCCTATAACTCCATAGGGTCCAGCAAAGTTTAGGTTGTCATTTGCCCTTGATTTCAATAATTCAGCTTGACAAATCGCAATCGGAACCAAACATGTGCCCAACCTATCTAATGATCAATGTTCACAAAAAAAAACATTTTTCTCAATAAATCACAAAACTTGGGGTTTTAAATTTGTGAAGGCTTTTCTTAACAATATGCATATTTTTTAGATACAATATCACTAAATTGCCTAAAATTTTGCTGATGTAACAAAATTGAGAAAATACTTTTTACAAGTGAAAATGAAGTTCATTGCGTATAGTTTAAATGTTTTCTATGAACACTGCCAATGATCATCATTTCTAGCAAGAAGGAATCTCACCGCTCTTGCACACAACATGTTGTGCCTGAAAACACCAAAATCCGCCATGCCACGAATCTGGCCATTTGGCAGTCAGTTCTTTTAAATATCATTGGAAAGTAAATAAAAGACTGGTTAGAGGGCTTGGTTATGGCTTGTTTATGGCTTGGTAAAGTTAGGGCTAGCTATCCTTTTTTTCCTGGTCAAAGAATATTTTACATTTCCTTCTTTGATTACTTCATAGGTCCTACAAAGGTAAGCGTCGTGCATCAAGAGTGAGCCATATCCAAGGAGAAGCCTCATGAGCTTGTTTTGAAGAAGCTGCAAGCTCACTTAGAGAGACTATGGGAGCAATCAGAGAAAAGCTATGTACAATTACGAAATAAGGCTTTCTTTGCTTTTCCCTGATTGCTTTCATAGTTCTTCCAAGTGAGCTTGGTGCCTCTCCAACACAAGCTCAAGAGCCTTCTCCTGGGATATAATTCATGGCATATAGTTCAAGACAAGCTCAATTGCCTTCTCCTTGGATATAATTCATGGCGTATAGTTCAAGACAAGCTCAAGAGCCTTCTTCTTGGATATGATTCAAGAGCCTTCTCCTTGGATATGATTCACTCGTTCTTCAGGGCATATCATTTTAGGGAGTTTGTGGATGGGAGAGCATGAGTTTGGTTTGAGGTGATTGGGACATGGTACCCGATCTTACAAAATAAAATGCATGCTCTCCTCTTGAAATTAGACATCTCTAGTAGCTCAAATACTACAATCCTTCAAGTTCTCAACATTTATGTAATCTTGATCCTCTAGATACATGTCAGTGCTTGGGGTAAGAGGGCAAAGATGTGCCCCAGGGAATGTGTCCACATCAACCTCGCCATCCATGAACTTGTAGTGGTTATGGTAGAGGTCACTCGTTCATGCTCGCAAATCCCTCTTCAATATGGGCCATGAGCAACCAAGATGTACATGTGAAAATAGAGGAAAGTATTATGATAAGCCTGGCCTACATAAACCATACTACTACTATGATAACATAGATTACTTGCCAAGTTTTGAATAGGACTAAGCAGCTGAGGGCTACAAAGATGTTTACTTCTAACACGTCTTAATTTTTTGAGAATTCTTATATTGTTATTTGTATAATGTGTATTAACCCCAATATCAACTTGAAATTAGACCATCTCATAGAACCCTTCCCCAAACTCATGAAGTTTATTCGAATCGATCTACCTAAGAAATCAAATCTATCTATATACATCTTTCTCACATTCTAGAAGTGAAAACAATGGGTGGAAGAGTCAAAAGAACGTATAGTCAAAGTTTGTAGAAGCCATGTCTAAATTTTTAGGAGTCACGACACTATTAAGTTTTAGGAATTGAAAAAGTCAAAAACTATATAGTTTCAGGGATCAAAAAACTTTATAAAGACGTAAAGACCTATGTAAACTATATAAAGAGATAAGAAATGAAGACATTGCAATGTTTTGGTAAATCATTATAAAACCATGATGATGTTTGCTAAATTAAGAAATCTAGTGGGATCATTGGGAGGCCTTCTACAGCCCAAATTGTTTCTTTGATAAAATCTTTAGAAATAGTGCTTAAGAAAGCAATTTATACCATTGGAGGCATGCTCAACAATTCAATTTGCTTTCTTGAGCACAACTGTGGAAATAGTACTTGAGAAGGTGGATTTTGCTGTTGGAAGCTTTTCGAATAGGCCAAACACATTCTTAAGCACATCTTGTAGATTTTCTCTCATGTTGCTTCAATTTTGGTTGGTTACACTTTGAAAATATGTTTTTTTATCAGATCCAAAATATAAAGGCAAGAAGTCCTTGAAAAGGTCTATAGACTTCACTTTTGTTTTTGTGTTTAGAAACTGTCCTAAATTAGGTGGAATCATCACTTTGTGTGTCCTAGTGTTCTTGTGTATGCATTTTTAAGAAATATACTTAACTAAGAAAGCAATGTCTTGTTATAAGGTCTTTTGGAGCTCAGATAGCTTGATTCAACACAGTTGTGGAAATAGTGCTTAAGACAGCAATGTATGCTGTTGGAAACGTAAGAAAGAGATTTAGGCTAGTGTAAGCCTACCTAATGGTCCAAAATTAGGCTAGTGGAAGCCCGCCCAATAGTCCAAATTGCACAATTGTGAAAATAATGGTTAAGAAAGAGATTTTTACTGCTGGATGTCTGCCCAACAAACAATATCGCTTTCTTAGGCATAGTTTGTAGGTTTGCTCAATTGTATTTGTTTAAGGTTTGAAAATATATTTTCCTTATCAGACCAAAGAGATAAGGATGGGACATATCAAAAGAGGATAGTAGACTTCTCTTCTAGTCTTGCCTTCAGGCAAGATCCTAAACTTGGTAGATTATTGATTCTATGTGTCTTGGTTTCCTTGTGTCTACAAGCAAACATTGATGAAGAATTTAGAATGATGTAGAGAAAAAGAAAAGGACTATAGAGGAAGTATCAGCTATTCCCAAGGAAAGTAGATCACTTGTCCTCGAAGGTGCCAAGGTAGGAGAAGGGAGCAAATCATGTGATGAAATGCTCTTTGTCTTCCTCCATAAGTGCAATGCCCAACAAGAGTTCCATATCTTGTATAACATTTTCAACAAATAGCTACATGTTCAGCTTCGGTGGATCAA
This sequence comes from Dipteris shenzhenensis, assembly GCF_047967505.1. NCBI lineage: Eukaryota > Viridiplantae > Streptophyta > Polypodiopsida > Gleicheniales > Dipteridaceae > Dipteris > Dipteris shenzhenensis. The sequence continues at coordinate 44,121,954 of NC_141608.1, read as the reverse complement.
CACAGGGACCTTCTAGCTAAACAACCCAATGCTGAGAAGTTCAACAACACCATTAATAAAAGATATGAGCTCTTGCCACAACATGTTAAGGCAAAGTGCTACAAACACAATAGAAAGTGTAGACATCTAGATGAGGGTTTTTCCTTTGTAATGTATCTTACTATAACCAAATTGACACTAATTAAAGCATGGAGATGCAAGAGGAGGAAGCAATAGAGAAACCCTGGAATCAAGAGGCCCAACAACAAGATGAGGAGAAAGTAGCAGAGAAACCCTAGAAACAAGAGGCCCCAATAAGAGGATGAAGAGGAGACATAACAGGAGGAGGAAGTAGTAGAGGAACTCGGGGATCAAGAGGCCCAAGAGTAGGATGAAGAGGAAGGGATAAACCTAGACAAGGAGAGAGATGAAGTTGCTACACTAGACCTTGTGGCACTAAGGTGACATGCTTTGAAGGGGCTAGTAAATATTGAAGGCCTTGATATTGAAAGTTGTAGATATGCTATGCCTTTGCTCCACACTTTCAAAATTGGTAATATGGAATATGTTATTCTTCATGACATTGAAGCAATATTTGACTTGAGGGAGGATTATGCACTAGCTATGATTGCCAGCTGGATTCTGAGACCATTGTGGAGGATGACCCTTTCCTAAGCATATAAGACAACTTTAACTCAGTTCTATACATGTGCTTTGAAGAGGCTTAGAAATGTAAGGAAAACTATGAGCTGGCTGATGAGACAAACTTTCAAAGGGACCTCAAGTTTGACTAGCTTAGAAAAGAGGAGGAGCACAAAAGAATAGTAGGAGAATTAGCATCTTCCTTTGGATCTAGAGGGAGATGAGGATATAAAGGTGATTGATCTTGTCCTTTGGTATCTCTATTCTCAAGTTGCCCTTAATGGAAAGCTCATTTTGAGTGATCTTGTCCTTTGGTATTTGTGTTCTCATGTTGCCTTTAATGGAAATCTCATTTCCATTTGGTTTGTTTAGTTGTATGTTGAAGATGATTCCATCCTTTTGAGGTATAGTGGGAGTAGGGAGAGAGGTCTTGTCTAGCGTGCCACCCTCTCTTACTATATCAAGATGCTCTCTGCAGCAAAAAAATTATTTTATCACCGACATTTAAGCATTGATGGAGAGACAACTGTTTGGTCTTTCAAAGCTTCATCACAGCTTCTTACAGGTGATCAAAACAACCAGTAATAGGACAAGATCATTCTTGTAAAAAAAGCATTTACTTTTACAATATTTTTTGTTAGTATCCTAGTAAGAGCTACTCTTCCAGAGCTACTCTAAGGCAGGATATTATGTTACATACACTGCCTATGCCCTTGCAAGTGGCATTACAAGCCCTCTCAACTTGGAAGTTCATGGTAAACATCATCCTCTTAGGTTTAGAGAGCCAGCTTTAGCACATCAAGCCCTTAAATTGGAGAAGGCAAATTAATCACTAGAAAGAGACAAAGCAAACTGAAGATGAAAAGGGAGATGTACAAGGTAGTCCCATTGCTGAGGGTCTAAAAGATGTGACCAATTAAAGTTGCAAGGAGGGCCTTGACTTGTAGATTCTTTGAGAAAAAATGGTTGAGTACATGTATTGCTTTTGAAAAACTTACATCATATCGCCATTTTTTTTACCATAATGACTTGTACATTGTATTATTAGCAAGTTTCCAAGCTCTATCTATCCACTTGTGGTTCACAAAAGTCTTTGAATTCCTCCATTTTGCATGTTTCTATGGAGTTTGAGCCATGTTGAATGCTAGTTTTACTTGTGATGTTGCCATTCTTTCCTAATTTACAGCCTTTGCATTATACCTTGATGGAACCATCCGAATTTTTCTTTGAAACTGTTTGCCTCCTGTGCTCCTCCAAAGTGTTATTTGTGTCAAAAAAATGCATTTCATGTAGTGTAATGAGACTTTTCCATTCCATGGGTGGACCCAATTGTAGGGCATCCATATTTTTTCACAAAATATGGAAGGTGGTTATAGATAGTATGCTACATTTACAAAAAACAAGAATTCACTTTCATTGTTAGATAATATCTATTATCTTACGTTTAAAAAAACAAGAAGTCACTTTACTTTGTTAAAAATGAAAAGTCACTTTGCTTTGTTCAAAGGTGACATAAGGATATGCTAATAAGGAAAGAATGAATAGTTGTTACGATGTAGTGTATTATATTGTAAGCTATCCAAGTTTCTTTCATGAGCCTTTGGTATCTCTTCTAATGCATGGTGATCATTCTTGCTCCAAGTCTATTTGTCACAAAGTATAAATAGCTAATCTAATGATTTCCATACTTCTATTTTAATATTTCATGCAATTCCATCTACCTCATGATCTTTGACTACATTGTGTACGAGCTTCCAAAGTCCATACTTCACACTTGAAACATATCTTGGTTGTCTAACTAGTTTTCTTTTTCTTTGTGTGGTTATGATAAAAACCTTCTAGCTTTGTCTCCACTAATAGATATCCTGATAGGGACTTCCATATAATTTGTTGACTTCTTAAAGTCTATTGTAATATGAACATCTCCTCCCCTAGATACCAATGTCCGACAATACTTTTTCCAATGCTTGAAGTCCCTCCTGCTTAGGCTTTTTATGATCTAACATAAAGCACATCATATGCAACATGTACATTGTACAATGGGATATCAAGTACAACTTCGAAATTTAGATCAACTTTATCTCTATTAGGTGCTTTCCTCACCATTTAGGATCCATGACATATGCTGACTACTTGCAGTAAAGGCATGGAGATTTTGAATTGCCTCGTTTGCTTATGTTGAACATACACTTGAGGGTCTTGATGAGGTCACTTGCCATATGCCACTCCAGTTGGAAATCACCTTTGCCCTCGACATGAAGATGTCCTCCTTGAACTTGATTTTTTATAATTGCGAGTTTTTGTGTGGTGAAATACCGAATCAAGAGTTTGGTGGTCCCTTGTCTTAACCTACCATTGAGAAATGTAAGGCTCTTTGAGTTGAAGAATTAAACATTAATAAAAACATTATGCTTGTGTGGGAAACCATTTGAAACCCAAGTGTGCTTACCTCAAATGTGCGTAGCCACCAAATGTGCTTTTCTAATTGTAGACTGAAGTGTCTTGAGTCTATAGTTGTAATTGATGGATCAAGAGCTCTATTCATTTGTGTGACGGTCACTGGTTTGGTAAGAGCACTAGTTTTATCCTTTGATCTTTCAAGGTTGTTGACACTACTTTCTTTTAGCTACATTGTCCCATTGCTTCACACCCTTATCATCTTATTATTAATAAAAGAGTTATCAATGGACTTATCGCAAAAATAAGCCATGTTAATCCTTCACGTAGGTCCTTCAAAATTTTTATTAAAAAAAGATAAAGATTAATTATAGGGTCTCGACACGGAATGTAAAAACAACACGTGTCAAGATTGGGGGAAAATCTACTTTGGAGAGAGAATTTTATAGGAGCCTTTAATGAGATTCAAATTTTGTGTATGTTGGAGGAAAGAAATGAGAAAGTTGTGAATTTCTTATGGGGCCCCAAAATGAGTTTCCTTTCATTCTAATGTAAACACTACAAATCTTGATCCTCATCTTGAGAAGATGAAGGTCACAGGGCATTATATCAATGTGGCCCAAATGGCAATTCACAAGTCTCAACTTGCATACCATATTGGGAATTATTTTGAGTTTTAGTGATCCATTGATTATGACCTTGGAATTTATATCAAATGTTTCAATATTCCCAATGGTGATGACATGCAAGAAAGCATGGGTCCCATGGAAGATCATTCACTTATAACTAGCCACAAGAACTGATCTTACAACCATGGTGATCAATCATCCAACATAGGTGGAACAACAACAAAGTCCTTGTTAGGGATAACGTTAAAATAGCTTAATTAGATAATAAAATATAATCTTCTAATAGTTAGTAGAGAGAGGTAAAAATGGGTGGTGAGGACACAGGTTCCCATTAGCTATAGAGGGGAAATGGAGCCTCTTGTCATACATTTACCCACCTTCTCAGGACTTTAGTAAAGATGATTCTCATGCAACAAATAAAGGCACATCATAGAAAAATTTGTATAAGCAATAAAGATATGCTAAACCTCAAACTTCTCGTTATCATAAAAAGGTCTTGATAACCATTAAACCCTCATCTAACACACTCTTCACGAGCCACATAGTATATTTGGAGGCTTTGGGACCATTGGGAAAAAGAACCACCATGCCTTGTCTTAGGTCATGGAATTCAAAGGCAATGTAAAGCACCTTACATTTTTAAACAAAAGGCAATGGTAGAGAAAAAAAATCATAGCATCATGAGAGTGAGAAGCATGATGCATGGTCAATTCTTACTCGAGTATTTGTGGGCTAAGGAAAGTCATAGTAATGTTAGAAATTGATTGTTGATTATATATCTTTCCAATATCATGCTAAAAGAGAGATAGAGTGGGGCTATTGTGGGCAAACTCAAGGAAATCTAGAAATTACGATCAGGGAATATAAAGAGCCATTGCTTCAATCGAATTGGTCTTAGGAGAGATGGAGGTGCCAGCTAAGGAAATGGAAGGAAATTGCTAAAGCAAATATAGTAGAACTATTAACTTCAAAGGTCTACTATGGTTGGGAAGTTCCATATGATGTGAGTCCATTCATAGTAATGGAATTTAGTAGGCCTACCAAAGGAGTTGACGTTCCATTGGATCAAGGTCAGTCTTCAAACTCAAGAGCCAAATACATGAGATAATATAACTCTCATTTTATGATTAGGCACTCCTCTCAAATTGAGGGAGTCAAATTCACACTAACATTCACACTAGTTGTAAAATCTTCCAAAATTTGACTCTTGATTGCTTGGGAAACCATAAAAATTTGGAAGCCAGTACAAATGGACATAAAGATAGCTTTCCTCCATGCTAATCTTGAGGGAGAAGTCTCCATG